>NC_081558.1:201690082-201746350 GCF_022355385.1 Mustela nigripes | reverse complement strand
TGCTGTTCTTCTTCTCTTCGATCTGCCAATGGATTTTCAGGTGTTTGCAATCTTTAGATAAGCTATCTAGCTGATCTCCGGCTAGCTGAAGCAGTCTCAGCTTGCTACTTCTCCGCCATCTTGACTCCTCCAGGCAATAGTATTTTAAGATGGCAAAAATTATCAATGGAGTCAAGCATGGTAAAAGAACAAGATGAGGGCTAAACATTCATTGTACAGAAATCAGATTGGAGGCTAAAAATGGACAACCCAGAGAGCATTAATGGTCTCCGTGAATAATATAGGGGCAATGTCTGAATGGAAGAGTTGCCAGAGAGCATAGAAGGTAATGGTAATGTAGCTAACAAGGATAAAAACATTTTCCTGGGGCCTACCTGGATGGCTCAGTTGGTTGAGCATTCAAATCTTGGTTTTGGCTCAGGTCCTGATCTCAGGGTCCTAGGACTGAACCCTGCATTGGGCTCCACACTCAGCACAGAGTCTGCTTGCTCTTCTTCTCCCTCTGCTCCTTCCCCCAACTCACATGTTCTGTGTCTCACTCAAAAATAAATAAATAAATCTTAAACACACACACACACACACACACACACACACTTTCAAGGAATTTTGCTATAAAGAACAGAGATATGTGGCAGTAGCTGAAGGAGAAGCCTGTTTAAGTATCCTAGATTTTCTGGTTATAGCTATAAAATAGCTTCTGCCTTACAATCAATTCAATGCTCATAGGTGGGGGTTTCTGAATGTGCAAACCTTGTCTTAAATTATAAATTCTAATTTTAATAATAGCCATAATAAAACAAATTGAAGTTCAGGGTGCACTTTCAATATTATCTGGAAATGTTCAGCAGGAAAAAATGCTGAGAAATGCAAAGCAACATTCAGTTTCATTTAAGCTACCCAGCATCTTAAAGTTCTTCTGTAGCTCCCAGAGGACATAACCAATTACTGTGCATACCAAAACTCAATAAATTCCAGATGGAATGAATTTTATGCCATCAAATCCCGAGAAATTAAGGTTTAAAGGAACGCTGAAACAAAATATCTGAGATTGCCTACAGATCAGGGTTTTGCCAAGAAACTGTAATGGCCTTGTTCCTAAAGTGTAGTATACAAAGCAATGACTTGGGCAATTTGGATAAGAAACATCTAAGACAAAATCTGTAAAATCTAGAAAAATGAAGCCACATTAATCAACAAAGAGATGGATCAGTGGTGGGAATTCTCCTGTATGTTTATGCCACTGCTTATGGATTTCTTTACCAGAAACAGGGTGAACCCTTTCCAAAATATTGCATCAGTCTCCATGTAATCATTTGAGTTCCTTTTCTCTGAGTCTGGCAAAACTTACAAGATCATTTCTTTTAATTAAAATAATTTTGGCTGGGCACTCTGAGTAAATGTCCCGTCTCCATACACTCAAATCTCCATCTTCACAGGAGACAAGAGCAAACCTCATGTACTCAAAACAACACCACCCCTCGCTGGCCTCCACACAACACTCAGAAGCTGTAAAGGGGGTGGCCGAGGCTACCACCCCTCACTACTTCTCTACATTTGAAAACTCAACACTACTCTCTGCCTTGAGGTCACCGGGATTCATCACATCATAGCCCTTTGCACTATTTATACGTATCACCGCAGGAGTCTCAGACTACTAGGCCACACTTCACCTCCTCTAATCCTCCACATCTTTCCACATCCCTGAGTCTGTCCCTGGACTCTTGTCTCTTAACTCTACTCCAGCTCCTGAAACTCTTCCTTGTGCCCTCTGGTTCTCGGACCAAACATCCCCAAATACCCAAGCACCTCAACCTCTTTCTGGAGCTTTTTTGTCCTTCTTAGTTTAACAAGTATCTGGATTTTCATGAAGGCATGCTGCCCCAAAAGCTCTCTCAAGGGATGGCTATCTTCTCCCACAACCCCATACTTTAAGTGGGAAGCTTGAAGAGAGTCCTCCCTGTTTCTCGTTGTCACTTCCACTTGCATTGTCACTTCCACACTGGGGTTATGCTTCCTCAAAACCCCACTTTGAATTCCTCTTGTTTTGCAAAACCCTCAGCATCCGGTTTACTGTTGGCCTTTTTCCAAAACTACTTCTACCTTTCATCCTACTGATTTCAATATTCATATGAATGATTTTTTTAACACCACGGGCTCTCAGCTCATTAAACTCCTATTCTCCATAATCACAATCTCAACAGTTCCTCAACCACATACTCCCATGATCATAAACCAGGCCTTGTCATAATAAATAATTGCAACCCCTCTTAATCTCAATTTCAAAAATTCTGTTATCTGACATACAACAATCCTTCTGCTCCAATGAATCTTCATTCCTTTAAACTTACCCCCTATCTACTCATTCTCCTAATGTCTGTCTCTTCCTCCTTACCCAAATTTCAATTCCATTTCAAGCATTATAGATCCTCCCCTGTGAAACTCCCGATCCCTGGCTCCCCTCTTACTTTATTGTAGTCTTTTAGCAAAACTTGAACCCTGGTCAAATGCATCTCCCTACCTTACTACACTTCCATCTATGCCACTCAGTATGGCTAGAGTAAAAAGCACAAACAGGCTGGTTGGTCTCATTTTAAATTTATGACTTCCAACTTCAAATGAGCCCTTATTGATGCCCCAATTTGCTCCCAAATTGTGTTACATTTCCTGAGACGGCTCACAGAACGATTTACTAAATGATTATAAGATACCTTCTCCTGTCTCCTTGAATCTTCCACACCCAAACCCTCTTAACATTTCATACGTCCAAATGATGACTTCACTTCATTGAGAGTATTTAAATAAAAAGAACTTCCTCAAGTTCCCACCACTACCTTGACCCACTCACCAGCACTGGTCCCCATACACTATAACTTTGTTTCTCTTACTATACATCAGTGATCCTTAAAGAGTTGTCCCCAGCCCAGCAGCATCAGTGTGACCAGGGATATCAGAGGTGTAAATTCTCAGATGGACTCGGACCTACTGAATCAGGTCTGAGTCCATATGATAATCTGGTGGACTCCCTGGGAGTAGGGCCAGCAATCAAGTTCCCCAAGTGATTTGATTCATGCTAAAACTTGAAAGCCATCTGGGAAATATTTTTTTTAATTATCCTTGGTCCTCTCCCAGATACTATGTTCTAATTTTTAGGGGATGAGACATAGATCTCAGAAGTTTTAAAAGCTCCCCAGATGATTATAATACAAAAGTTTGGAAACCAGTGCTATGAATGAAATATTTATACCCATATCTGAGATAATCAGTCAATTTCATCAAGAGTTTTCACCCTCTCTTGCCTCCTTAAGGAAACTATTTCAATAATTCTCTTTATTCTTTCTTTTGCATCTTCAATTTGTCTTTTCCATTAGCTCATCCCCAATTTCCTAAAACATGCTGTTCCAACTCTTGTTTAAAAAAAAAAATCCTTTGACTTTCCAGTTACTGCCCTATTTTCCTCTCCAGTTACTGCCCTATTTTTCTGCTCACCTTTACAGAAAAATACTCTTATGAGAAATCTATACTAATTACTCCCAGTGCATTTCTTTCTATCCTCATTCTCATTAAACCCACTCTCCCCATTACTATGAAATCTGGATGTATCAAGGAACTGATGACCTCCATGCTACTAAACCCAGTGGTTAAGTAGCATGTCCATCTCCACTGTACTTGATTTATCAGCAGCAACTGATCATCACTGTTGATCATTCCCTCCTCCTAGAAACACCTTCTTCACTTCACTTCTTCACTTTACCTTCTTCACTTTCTTTTTAGGAAACTACCATCTCTTTTTAATTTTTTCTCCCTGCTACATGGGAAGTTCCTTCCATTCCCTGTGTTGGTTTCTCCAAACCTGAGTTCTGCGTCCCCTTCTCTTTTCTCTCCATGCTGACTCCTTAGGTGATCTCATCTCTTCTAAAGGTTTTAAATACCTTCTAATTCTAACACCTACAAAATTTCTATGTCCCAGTGAGACCTTCCTTCTAAACTCAAGAATCATATAAGGCCAATTGCCTACTCATTGTGTCCTAACAGACAACTCAAATGCTACATGCCCAACAGATTGCTGAGATTTCCTCAAAAACAGAGGTTCTTTCACAGTGTCTCCCCCAGATCAATCAATGGCAACTCTGTCCTTCCTACTTGAAGTCATCCTTGATTCTTCCATTTCCCTCTCTATCACACAAACACACTTGTTCACTGTGTCTACCTGTAAACTGCTATTTCTCTTGCTTAAGTTAGGCAAGAGCATCCTCATTGGCCTCATGAGTTTACCCTTGTCTCACCAGAGTCTACTTTTTTTTAAGCTAACATATAACATATTATTTGTTTCAGCTGTACTGCTCTGTGATTCTTCAGTCTTAGACAACACCACAGGACTCACCACAACACATACCCACTCCAATGTCCACCACTCAGGCACCTCACCAGAGTTTATTTTTAACTCAACATCCAGGGATTCGCTTCTAAGGCACACCAGCTCCTGTCACCTTTTCACATAGAACTCTCCAGCAGCTCCTTGTTTCACTCATAGTAGGAGCTAAGAGCTTTGGAATCCCTGATAATTCCCATCAAATTCTAGTCTCCTAGTTCTCTGACCTCGTTTCTTGGTATTCTTCTACGCAATCCCTCTGTAATTACAATGACATCTTTGCTCTTCCTCTTCACATCGGCCATAATCTCACCTCAAAGTTTACAAAATAAATTTCCCATTCGCCCCCTCAATACTTCATCTCCATCCTTTTCACCCTTGCTCTATGCCCTGGAAGGATAAACATTATGACCTACTACAATGATCTCTCTGGCCCTCGGCTTCCAGGTGGATTCGGCTATAATTTTTAAAATAAATCAGTCTGTTATTTCACCAACAACAAGAGGTTTATTTGGGAATAACAAACAATTGCAATTTGGGACATGAAAGTCATGGCAAAATCACAGACAAGCCCAGCAAACAAAATAGAGGAATGTTATTTTATGGAGAAAAAGGAGGAAGTTGAGAAAGGTTGTTTTGAATGAAAGCCCATTGGAGAAAAGCACGAGTTCAGGGTGATGATGGTTTCTCATCTGCTGAGTTGCAGGGATAGCCAGTTTCTCTAGAACGTGAAATATACTTCTTTCCCTATTAGGGCTTGTAATTGATGATCCTTTCCTATGAGGTTCTTCTATTGGGGTCCAATTCTTCCTCTAATTGACACTGGATAGCTCAACTTATCTTTCCAGCGTCCCCTTCTAGCCTCTGGAGTCCAAATTAGTGAGGTTCCTCTTTCTTAATTTTCATGTGTTCAGTGGTGAACCCAGCAGAAGATCTGAAGGATGAAATTGAGATTAGTCTTTCATTTTTCTCTCCTTCCCTGTGCTTATTTCTTGCAGTAATGCAGGTGCAGCATTCCTCAACCTTAGGTCACACAGCTCCTGTTAGGCAGACTTTCCACATAGTTGTTTGTTACTCTGAGCTCCAATAACCATTTATCAGTCACCCACTCAGGCTCAGTGATGACCATGGGGCTCCACTGTCTTTTGCTTCCTGAATACTGTATTTTCATTTGTCATTTCCCCTTTAAACTGTGCACATCTGTGTAAATAATCACTTTTTTCAACACTCCTCAAAGTACCCCCATTTGATTGTGTCATTGGTATCCTGCTTAGACTGATGCAGGGCCTTTGCACATGCTATTTCCTCAATCGGCAGCACTCTTCCTAAACAGGTACATGACTCACTCTGGATCCTCTTTGCTCAAATGTCACTTTCTCAGTGAGGCTTTCCCTGTTCTACAGATTTAGAACTGCACTTCTCCTCACCTCTTTTCCCTGGACATTTTTCCTACTTTGTTCCTTTCCATAGCACTTATCATCCTCTACATTTTTCCTCCTCTGTTCTTTTCCGTGACACTTATCATCCTCTACTATACCAACTTACTCACTTCTGTGTTTTATTTATGGCTTCCCTCCCTCTCCCCACTAGGTGCTAAACTCCCTGAGTTCAGAAATTTTGTTTGGTTTTATTCACTGCTATATCATGAACACTTAGAACAGTGCCTATCATGGAATAGACATTTTTGTTTGAGCGCATGCAAATCAAAAACAGAAACAAAACAAAACAAACCCTTCCTAAACCCCCACAATGTTAAGCAAGCTTGAAAATCTTGCCAAATTTTGGTAAATTACTCTGTGATCAGTTTAGTCTTATCCAAACTCAGGAGAGTTGTTTAACTGGAGATTTTATTGAGTCTCACCACTGGTGACTGAAGATTCCTACCAGAACAGGTAAAATTTAGAAAGACAGATTTGCCCTTCAAATTCCACTTTTAAAGTAAATGTTAAAGTCCATAAATCATTTCAGTTGCTTAATTAGACATGAAACCAGGTCTCAGAAGTGTACACCAGTAACAGTTTTAGTTTGATACATGTCATTAATCAGAGTTTTCTATCTCCTAGCAGTATATTGATCCTCTATATTTTAAGTTTATAGGAAAAAAGTAATTTTTTAGTCAAGTAATTTTACATGGATGAATTCCCAATATACCTCAATACAGTTATTCCTGACAAATAAAGAAAACCCAACAGCCCTGCATTTCTCTCAGCCTTTGGATCTGTAATTCTTTCTACAATTTTCTTGCTCCCTTAGTTCATCTTCCTTTCATTGAAATTTTTATTCTTTTGTGAATGAAGCCCTCTTGACACCAGCTTACCCAAGATGCAGGTACATAACCCATAAATAATTTAAAGTTAAAAGAGCTGTCACTCTGATGATTTCACTTGCATCTTCTTCTTAGAAGTTTCCTTTCATGTGAGGATCTGACAGTTTTTAACAGCATTATTAGGTGACCATACCTGACTGTCCTCCTGCATCTGTCTGCCTGCTATGGAAGTCTCCACCAGTGCTTTAAGCCCATTGCAATAACTTCATTGTCTCAACAGAAATAAAATGATACTTTCCAAGGTTTGTATATTGTGGTTAATATTTTTTGCAATAATCCATCTGAATGCCTTCTGTACTCTGGTAGGATAAAATTAAAGTAGGCAATATCTAGAGTGATACCCATTTCATATGCCAATATCAAATTGAAGAATATCAACCAACATGGCAGAACAAATGTGTTTCAGCTTCACAAAATTCATAATTCCTTGATTTGTAAGGATAGAATGTTTTTATTTACATGGTAAGGGTCTGCACATAATAATCTGCAGTGGATACTTAATAACTAATTGCTTGGCAGTTAAGATTACTGGTTACTATATATTATGACAATTTTCATTTATTTTTTTATTAAAAAGTCATTTGTATTCATTGTTAGTAATGCAGGATATACAGAAATGTGAACTGAAGGCACATAAAATTCCCTTATTCCCATGTGGGAAACATGGGGATCTGTCACTCAGATCCCTTTTCAAAGAAGGAATTATAGCCCAGGTTCAAGGAGTGTGCTTGCCTGACAGTCTCCGTTAACTCCTTCAGTGCCTGCCAGCTTTCAAGCAGAGGTCTTACTCATCTCAGGGCAGCTCCCAACAATAACTGAGTAAGTCATGGTATTAAAATTCATGATAACCAAAGTCAAGTGGTGATGCAAAGGGCTGGTTGTATCCTCCCAGTGTGACCCCTTCTAATAGGAACTCCTATGAAAATTCTCTTAGACAGTCTCCTAGAGACTGTCTACATTAGGAGACTGTCTACATCACAGTGTGACAGTTTCCTTGCCTAATTCTCCTTCCTCTTCTTTTCCTTAACAGGTGTTACTCCCCATTAATCTTTTTTAAGTTGTGGTAAAACACACAGAACACACAATTTTTACCTTATTAGCCATTTTTAAGTACACAGTTCAGTAGTGTTAAGTATATTCACATCGTTGGAACAGCCAACCTTCAGAGCTTTCATTCTGCAAAGTTAAAACTCCATGCCCATTAAAAAACAATTGCCCATCCTTCCCTGCCCCAGGCCCTGAAAATCACAATTCTTTCTGTTTCTATGAATTTGACTGTTCCAGATACCTGTACAAGTGAAATCATACAGTATTTGTCTTTTTGTGGCTAGCTTCTTTCACTTAATATAATGTCATAACATGCATCAAAATTTCCTTCCCTTTTTAGGCTAAACATTATTACATGGTATGTATATGGACTATTTTTTTACCCATTCATTGTCCATAAGTTGCTTCTACCTTTTGGCTATAGTGAATAATGCTGCTATGGACATGGAAAAGCAAATATTGCTTTGAGGCTCTGCTTCTGATTCTCTTGGAAATATACCCAGAAATGGAATGGCTGTATCATACAGTAAAAATATTTTTAGGTTTTTGAGGAGCTACCATATTGTTTTTCATAGTGGTTGGACTATTTTGCATTCCTGCCAATGCTGCACAAGGATTTTATTTCCTCCACATCCTCAACAACATTTGTTTTTGACTGATCGATAGCAACCATTAATGACTGTGAGGCTGTATCTCATTGTGGGTTTGATTTGCATTTCCCTAATGATTAGTGATGTTGAGCACCTTTCAATATGCTTGTTGGGAATTTGTACAACCTTTTTGGAAAATTGTCTATTCAATTCCTTTGTCCATTTTTAACTGGATTATTTGTTTCTTGAGTCGTAGGACTTATTTATATATTCTAGATGCTTACTTCATATCAAATAAATAATTTGCAAATATTTTCTCCTCTTCCATATGTTGCCTTTTTGCAATATTTACTGTGTCCTTTGATGCACAGGTTTTTAATTTTGATGGAGTCCAATTTATCTACTTTTATTTTCTTTGCCTTTGCTTTTGGTGTCATATTTAAGAACCATCATCAAATCCAATGCTGTCAAGGTTTCCCCTGCTTTCTTCTAAGAGTTTTATAGTTTTAAGTCCTACAGTTAGATTGTTGATCCATTTTAAATTTTTTTATATATGGTAAGGGTCCAACTTCTTTCCTTTTCATGGGGTATGGGACCCACCTTCTTCCTTTTGCATGGGATATTCAGTTTTCCCGACATCATTTGTTGAATCCTCAATAATTTTTGCACTCCTGTATCACAATGTGTTTCACAGATAATGCAACTAACACATCCCTGAGCCAGAGTTAGAAACCAGCTAAGAATGTGTATGTATCCTTCTAGTCCTGTCCCTATTTCTCACTCTCTCCCTAGAAACACACACACACACACACACACACACACGCACATGCACACGCACATTCATATTGCTGTATATGCTGCTTTAAAAAAAAATAACAATATATTATGTGTATATTTTTGTTTCATTAGATATTTTCAACATCATCAAGTTTAAAGACTCTGCAGTGACTCATTGTGTGGATGCACCATTATTTACTCAACCAAAACAGTATTTTTAATGCACCATATATTAAAAATTACTTCGCTTTTTTAAAAAAACCTGTTTACTTTAGAAGGTTGGCTTATGAAAAAACTCTATGCTTGAATTATAGAAAAAAGGTTATTGGTAACATATTGATTTTGTTCCATTTATTCTTATTTTTTCTCTTCCTTTACATGCTTCTGTGGAAAATATGCAAAAATACATATTAAGGCTCCTGTGCCTTACATAAATATAGAATGTGCAAAACCTTAGGTCATGAGACTTAAGAACATGCTTCATCCAAGTCTGGTTAGTGATGATGGGGTAAAGCTATTCGGTGTTACTAATATTGCATTTGACCTCAAGGCTGACCAGAGCTAAGAAACTCATTTTCCAGCAACCTCCAAGCTCTATTTGCCCTGGAGCACCTAACCCTAGGAACTTACTGATTTTACCGGCTGCTAGAACTCTGAAAGATTCCTGACACCAGGGTAGGAGCAACCATGGGCAGAGAAAAGCCATGAAAGACAGAAAACAAAATTCCCCTTGGCCTTTTACCTGCTCTGTGACTTTGGCTAGCGCACTAACATATGCTGAGCTTTGTTTTCCTATCTCTAAATTAGCAATAGTAATTACCTTCTCTTCAATGTTGTTATGAGCTTCAAATAAGGTACCATGTGGGAAAGTAAAAATAGAAAGCATAATACAAATTTCAGTTGTTATTCTTGATAATTAGTGAGCATGATACAAGTGTGCAAGTAATCAGTGGCTTCAGCACTGGGAGCTTCCTGGGAAAACAGGAGGGCAGGCAAACTTCAATTTTTAAATGTAACAAACAACTCACCACAGCTGGTCACACTTTTGCCAAGTTATGCTAAGGTTCCCAAACACCACTCATTAATTGACTAACTTCCAGGTTATAGCTCAGTCAGTGCTAACTTTTAAACTATATTGAATTCCCAGGGGTCCCTGGGTGGCTCAGTGGGTTAATCCTCTGCCTTCACCCAGGTCATGACCTCAGGGTCCTGGGATCAAGCCCCACGTCAGGCTCTCTGCCCAGCAGGGAGCCTGCTTCCCCTTTCTCTCTATGCCTGTCTCTCTGCCTATCTATGATCTCTGTCTGTCAAATAAATAAATAAAATATTTTAAAAAATCAAAATTAATAAACTATATTGAATTCCTTCCAAACTTTTTCTGTGGTTGAGCTCCAGTTTCAAAGCATTGTGGTCTGAGAATATGCAGGGAATAATCTCAGTCTTTTGGTATTGGTTGAGCCCTGATTTGTGACCCAGTATGTGGTCTATTCTGGAGAAAGTTCCATGTGCACTCAAGAAGAATGAGTATTCTGTTGTTTTAGGGTGGAATGTTCTGTATGTATCTATGAGGTCCATATGGTCCAATGTGTCATTCAATGCTCTTCTTTCTTTATTGATTTTCTGCTTGGATGATCTGTTTATTACTGAGAGTGACATGTTAAGATCCCCTACTATTAATGTACTCATATCAATACGACTCTATCTTGATGAACAGATGTCTTATGTAGTTGGCTGCTCTGTGTTGGGGGCATAAATATTTATAATTGTTAGATATTCTTGGTGGATAGACCCTTTAAGAATGATGTAGTGTCTTTCTTTACTCTGACTACAGTCTTTAGTTTATAATCTAATATGTCTGATATGAGAATCACTACCCCAGCTTTTTTTTGAGGCCCATTGGCATGAAAGATGCTTCTCCATCCCTTCACTTTCACTCTAGATGTATCCTTAGGTTCCAAATGGTCTCTTGTAGACAACATATGGATGGGTCCTGTCATTTTATCCAATCTGCAACCTTCTGCCATCTTATGGGAGCATTTAGGCTGTTCACATTGAGCGTGATTATTGAAAGATACGTTTTTATTGACATCATGTTGCCTATAAAGTCCTTTTTTCTATAGATTATCTCTATAAATTTCTGTTTTACGTCACTCTGGGGTTCTTTCTTCTTTTATAGAGCCCCCCTCCTTAATATTTCTTGTAGTACTGGCTTGGTGGTCACATATTCTTTTAAACCTTGCCGGCCTTGGAAGATCTTTATCTCTCCATCCATTTTGAATATCAGCCTTGCTGGATAAAGTATTCTTAGCTGGATGTTCTTCTCATTTAGTGCCCTGAATATGTCTCGCCAGACCTTTCTGGCTTGCCAGGTTTCTGTGGACAGGTCTGATATTATTCTGATGGACCTTCCTCTGTAAATAAGCAATCTTTTCCCCCTGGCTGCTCTCAAAAGCTGTCTAAAATTATGTTTCATCAGTGTCACAATCAAGTGCCTCAAGGTCTTTCCAGATTTGTTGATCTTGGTGGGAGGGGCTGTTCTTTCTACCTCCAAGACACAAACGCTGGTTCCATTCTCCAGATTGGGAAAATTTTCATCCAAAATTTGTTCAAACTAAATTGAATATCCACAGTAGCTAGTGTGAAGATTTTGCTGAGATTTTAGAGATTTAATGGTTCCCAGATAGGGCAGAACCTGGAAGTAGGATTGGCAGAACAAGCAAATGTCACTGGTTCTAGTCTATTTGATATTGCCTCTGAGTGAAGCCACTGGCACTCAGATATGAAGAAAGGGCAGACTGCCACACTTATCCTTGGGAACAATTAAAGTTTACATACAAGTATCAAAGGACAGAGCCAACCTAGTATTCTACATCTTCCAGCAACTTCAGTCTCTGAGTTATAAAAACACAACTCCAGGGACACCTGAGTGGCTCATTCGGTTAAGTGTCTGCCTTTGGCTTAGGCTGAGACCCGAGGGTCCTGGGATTGAGTCCCACATCAGGCTCCATGTTCAGCGGGGAGCCTGCTTCTGCCTCTGCCTCTCCCCTCTGCTCTTTTATTTTCTCTCTCTCTCAAATAAAAAAATAAACAAAATCTTTAAAAATAAACTCCACCTGAAGAGGTTTCCCCATCCATTTTAGACCCACTGTCTCCATTCCCTCCTCATCCATCCTCATTGCAAATGAATCCTTCTGAAATCAATAAACTCCGACTTAAAGTCTTTACTTTTGAACAGTTTTAAAGATGACATTTTAAACATTTTAAAGATGACAATAAGGTTCATGATGGTCCCTCTATGTGATTGTAAGCTCCTGTACCCTTAATCTAGTTAAGAGAGGGAGAAGCTATTTCCTGATCCTTGTATGGAAACACCTAAACTAGGACATTGTTCAGTCTTTCCCTCAAAAGGATAAAAGCTGGGATCAAGGACGCAGACTGCTTCGAAGGGAAGGATCAAAGCTTATGGAAATAGAAAGTCAGTTTGACATTGTTAATAACTCCAGATACTGCATTATATCAAACAGGCATCCTAGTCCAGCTCAAAACCTTCCCCTGACAGCACTCTGGTAGGAACCACTAATACTAACTTACTGAAAGGAAAAAAAATTACCAGTGGTGAATTAAAATCACAACTTCTATTCTCCAAGCTCCTATGCTTCAGCTGATGGGAAAGGAAAAAAAAAAAAAAAGTAAAGAAGGAAGAAAGAAATTAAAGAGCTTATTTTTTACTTGAAGAGGTAACAATATTTGTATAGTTTGCAAGTCTGAATAAAGCTAAAAGGATACACAAAATGGCCCCACTCTCCTACTTCACATGCACATTTGAAATAAGTCAAAGATATTTTTCTGAAGTTTTTCAACATCTCAACGTCAATCGAGAATCATCTTTACAACATCCCTCCCAAATCACTTTCACAGCCCTTCCCAAAAATCCTTCCCCTGACCTCATCCTGCTCTAGACAGCATTGCACACTTCCTTTGCCTACCCTGGGGCTGCTCCACTCCCTCATTTTCTTTCCACCTTTCCTTCTATCTGTCACAAGCATCTACCAGCTTCCTTACCAAGTAGATTTCTTTGGATACATTGAATGGTAAGTCTGATGCCATTGAATACAATGAACATATTTCTGTTCTTATCTTACTCATCCTTGTTTTTTTTTTTTAATTTTTAAAAAAGATTTTATTTATTAATTTGACACAGAGAGATATCACAAGTAAGCAGAGAGACAGGCAGGGTGGCAGGGGTAGGAAGCAGGCTCCCTGCTGAGCAGAGAGCCCCATGTGGGGCTCAATCCTAGGACCCTGAGACCAAGACCTGAGCCAAGGGCAGAAGCTTAACCCACAAAGCCACTTAGGCCCCCCTTACTTGTCCTTGTTGTAATATTTTCCATTGTTGCCTATCTCCTCAATCTGGAATCCCTCCCAGGTCTGGGATCTCTCTTTCCTCATGTTATTCCTATTCTCCTTCTGCTCCCTCTCAGACTCTTTTTGCAGGTTTTCTTCCCCCCTGTAATCTACAAAGTGTTTAGTTTCCATAGCTCTATCCTAGGTCCTCTGCTCTAATTTTGTTACCAACCATCCCTTGGCCAGTTATCCATGTTTATGTGCTAACAGTTGTCCTCTAGCTCATAGCCCCCTATGGGGCTTCGATCCTATATATCCAACTGCCCATGTTCTACAAGCCCCTCAAACTCAACACATCTGACCCCTTCCAGGCCTAATCTACTTCTGTTTCTATGAATGGCCCTACCTTTCACCCACTTACCATGACCATAAATCTCACATTCATTTTTCACTTGCTCTTCCACATCTATTTAGTCACTATCTTGGAAATTGTCTCTCCTTCATTTGTCTCAAAATCATCTATTCCCACATCTCCACTGCCATTGTTACAGTTCACACTCATCATTTCCCTCCAAATCCAGGGAAATAGTGTGCTAACTCATCTCTCTGCACTGACTCTGCCACTCTATTCTAGGCACAACTATGGTAGTGGTGATTAAGAATTTCAGAATTTTGAGTGAGAGGTCTGAGAATTCTGAGAATTCACATATCCCTATGGAAAGTTATCCAAATTTCTGTCTCCTTAATATTAGAATGAGCCTAATAATACTTTTCCGGGGGGGGGGGTGAGAAGAATTTAAATGAATAGCTCTTAAGCATTGCCTGGTACAAAAATTCTCAAGAAAGAAACTCCCCTTTTTATACTATTACCTTACTACAACAAAAATCTGAGTAGTTTTTTAATTTTCCCAATTAAAATTCTAAAATTACTTCCTGGAGCACCCAGAATTAGTTCAGACTCCTCATTTAATTTCTGAGAACTTCATAATCTGGCTTCTTTTTTTAAATTTTTATTTATTTTTTAATTTCTTTTCAGTGTTCCAGAATTCACCCAGTGCTCCATACAATGCGTGCCCTCCATAATACCCACCACCAGGCTCACCCAACCTCCCACCTACCTCCCCTCCAAAACCCTCAGTTAGTTCCTCAGAGTCCACAAGATGAACCATAATTTGGTTTCTTCTGCCTTTAGCTTCATTTCCTTAATCAGCCTCATATGCCTTCTCTTCCCTAGACATATGGAACCAATGTAGTTTCCAGAACAACACCCTGCAGTACTCTGAGCATATCCACATTTCTATCACCTCTGTCCAGAATGTCTTTCTCCTTTCTATCAGCTAGGAGCTTCCTATTCATTCTTTAAAATTCAGAGTAAATCTCAAAATTACCTGGGAAATGTCTTCTTTCCTATAGTCTCACTTAGAGGCTCCTCCACATGTATGGGAATGACACCTTGGGTGTATCTACATCTTCTTGTAATCATATTAAAGCTTTTTTTTTTTTTTTTAAGAAGAATTTTTTTTCAATATTTTATTTATTTATTTGACAGAGAGAGAGATCACAAGTAGGCAGAGAGGCAGGCAGAGAGAGAGAGAAGGAAGCAGGCTCCCCACTGAGCAGAGAGCCTGACGTGGGGCTCGATTCCAGGACCCTGGGATCATGACCTGAGCAGAAGGCAGAGGCTGTAACCCACTGAGCCACCCAGGCGCCCCCACATTAAAGCTTTTATCACTTTATTCTGTTTCTACTTCTCAGCCAAAATGTCTCCTCCTGCCTCCCTCCCACCTCCCAATCTAGTGCCATCCACTCTATAGATAAAAGAATCTTGTCTGTCTCTCTAACTTATCATATGTCTGACACATAGTTAGTGCTTAATACAAGTAGATGAATGCAGGAAAGAAAGAAGGAAAGGAGTAAACAGAAAGTTAAGAATTAATGGATAAAAGATGGGAAAACGGCTGTTTCTCACATGTTAAAGTCTCAGGGTGTTTTCTTATTCAGCTTCTGAAAATTCATAGACCCCATTATCTTGCTGCGAGAGAGATTTTAACCTCCCACATACAGTCCATAACCTCATCTCCCTGCAAATAATCTCCCAGGCAACTCTGCTCTGCTGTTCCCTATTGAATCAAATCCCTACCTCCAGCCTTTTTTATCCACTGTGATCTGCAGATCTTCATCCTAACAAATGATCCTTTATTAATTCTAGAGAGATTTATCCCTTTGATTTTTTTCCCACATAGTACAAATGTTTTCATTGATATATTTTATGTCATTCGGTTTTAATTTCTTTTTTTAATTTGAGATTAAACAACAAATAATTTTAATATATATTACATTCAATATATATTTGGTAATCCTTTTTTTCCCTTTACTTTCAGAGTGACTTATATTTTGTTATTTTTGTAAGAATAACTTTTAGAAAAGAGGCGGTAAATTCAGTCTACTGCTGATGAGGCAGAAAAAAGAAAACAGAAATATAATTAGTAGGAAATAAACTTCTACGCAGTTCAAGATAACTTTTTTCTTATGAGTCATCTCAAGTCAAGAGTTTAGAACTCACAGGAGCTGTAAACTTACACTAAGCAATTAAAAAGTATTTTTAAATTACACTTTTAAAAGTTTACCTTCATTTTATTATGTAATTGTAATATTTAATTATATATGTCCTGTTTTCTTTTTTTTATTATTTTATTTCATTTTTTCAGTGTTCCAAGACGCTTTGACTTTTTAGTGTCCTTACAATGAAAGGAACAAAAGACAACTTGTAAAAGGAGGTAAAGACGAATTTGTGCTTTACTTGTATTACTCTCCAGTAACTCAGGGATTCACTGAACAAATATATTTTGAGCACCTGCTCTTTGCCTTTAATGCACAAGAAATACAAAAGTTGATAAGCCAAGGTCCTTGTTTGACAAGGAGTTCACAAATTAACAGATCTTTCAACTAACATTGGTTTGAGTACCTGCTATATGCCAGGGACAGTCCTAGGTGCTAGGAAAACAGCAATGAACAGAAAGGAAAAGTTCCTGCTCTCATGGTAGTGACACGCTAGTAAGGAAAGCAGACAAATACTCAGGCTGCTCTAAGGATGAATAAAGGAGGAGGAGGAGGAGGAGAGGAGGAGGAGGAGAGGAAGAAGAAGAAGAAGGAGAAGAAGAAGAAGAAGAAGGAGAAGAAGAAGAAGAAGAAGAAGAAGGAGGAGGAGGAGGAGGAGGAGGAGGAGGAGGAGGAGGAGGAGGAGAAGAAGAGGAGGAGGAGCAAAGGTGGACAAGGGGAGGTCAGTTATACACTTCAGGTTGTCCAGCCAAGAAGTAATTGGACTTGTACCCCTGGGGCTAATAATACATTATAAGTTAATAAAAATTAATTTTTTTTTAAAAAGTGGTATAGGGTGGTAACCATGGTGAAAATTACTGAATTCTGTAAAACCAACTGGATTGTCTGACAGTTTAGACATGAGTTATAATAAGAAAAATGGGTCAATCCTGACACCAAGTATTTTGGTCTATGTACCTGGGAGAAAAGAACTGCCTTCACTTGAGTTGGAAAAGTCAGCACGAGGAATAGGTTTTTTCAGGGAAATAAGAAGCAAGATTATGATCTGAGAGTAAAACGAAGAGGAGATTTGGAAGTTGAGAAGAGCAGAGAACTAATTGGGCAAAGTATTTAATTGTCTATGCTTTCTGTGGTTTGAAGGTTTAATTTCAGATGTGGTATATTTGAGATGCCTAGCAATAATAACAGCAAACATTTATTCAGTAACCTATAAGATATAAACACTAAAAGACGTATGGTATGAATTTAAATCAGGATGTGTTGTGTTGGTGGACCTATAACAGTGATGTAACATCATAAAGAAGGTATTCAGGACATCTTTCTCCAGCATTACAGTTAAGAGGGGGAAACAGCCTATATTTTAGAAAAGAGCTATTTTATTTTCTATGGATTAGGCTTAAGGATCACCAGCCCTTTAAGACTATGATGCTTCTTTATGGAAGTAGGAGTTATAGTTTATGAATAATGTTTTATACAGTAGAAATAAATGAACATTCTCAGAGAGCAGGTGAAAATTAATTCCTCTATGAAGGGACATTGGCTTACAGCACATCCAAATTTATCAAATATTTAGCCTCAGTTTTTAAAACTGTGTAAGTCACAACTCTCGGTTCAATTATCAGCAGAACCAGAATGTATCTCAAATGCTTATCGACTATATTTTGACCAAGGAGCAATTAATGGATTTTAGTAGTGCTTTGTGTAGAATATGTGTTGTATTTTAATTATTCATTCCCTGTTTACATGATTTAAAAATTCATTCCCTGTTTACATGATTTTTTAAAAAGTGTCTTAAGAAGGAAGAAATAATCAACTCTGACAAATGCTGCTAATGGTTAAAATATAATGAAGACTGAAATTTACCTTGAATCTTACAGCTTTCAGTCATTGGTAACCATGACAAGAACAGTTTTTGAGAAATAGTGGGGAAGAAAACCTAATCATAGGAGCCTCGAGAAGAATGAAAAGAGTAACTAAAAACAAAGAACATGGATAACTCTTTTAAGGTTTTCCAAGAGGAGCAGAGAGATGGAGTCATAGCCAGAGGAACATGTGGGTCAAGGGAGGATTTTTTAAAGAGTAGATTTTGGGGCTCCTGGGTGGCTCAGTTGTTAGGCATCTGCTTTCGGCTCAGGTCATGATCCAGGGTCCTGGGATCAAGCCCCGCATCAGGCTCCCTGCTCAGCAGGGATCTTTCTTCTCCCTCTCACACTCCCCCTGCTGTGTTCCCTCTCTCACTGTGTCTCTCTGTCAAATAAATAAACAAAATCTTTAAAAAAAAAAGAGAGAGAGAGAGAGAAGATTTTATGGTTCATTCATATGCTGATGGAAATTATATTGTGAAAGGAAAAATTGATAATAATGCAGGAGAAGAGAAGTACTGGGATAACAGAGAGAAAATGGGAAATAATGATAAAGAAGGGGAAATGGCTTTTGACAGAATGAGGATGGACAGATCAACCATGGTTATTGGAGTTATGGAAAAGAAAAGAAATATTCTATTTATTAACAGAACATGTCAAATTCTCTTTTTAAATTGCTTTTATGTTTCAGTGAAATAAAAAGCAAAAGCAAGGCTGAGACGGAGAAATGGAAAGGTGATATCGGAGTCTTCCGAAGTGAGCAAAAGGTGAGTGCCTGGGTGGCTCAATCAATCAAGTGTCCTACTCTTGAGTCGGCTCAGGTCATGATCTCAGGGTCCTGAGATCCAGCCCAGAGTCAGGCTCCACACTTAGCAGGGAGTCTGCTTGAGATTCTCTCTCCCCCTCCTTCTGCCCTTCCCCCAACTTGCACTCACACTGTCTCTCAAATAAATAAAATTTAAAAAAAAAAAATGAGGAACTCAGCAAAAAGTATGAATAGTTGCCTAGGAGAGTTTTTCCATTCCCTGTTCTCTCTGTGGAATGTGTACTGAAGATGCCCCCTATCAAGATCTAAAATTGGTTAATCCCATCTTCCCTAAAGGTCAGGAAGTGAAGATCTCACACAAGATGGATGACTACTAATTCCTCCCATGGGAATTTTGGACCTGGAAATGAGAGTGAGTTTCTCTTGAAAGGCTTGATTTGTGGAAACATAAATCCTTGTTTCGTGCCATGAGAAAATGAGAATCCTGTGGGGGCCTTGTGCATAGACAGAACAGACACTAACGGTAGGAAGTGAGGGATCCAGGTACATGAAACTTCTTAAGAAAAACGGCTTCCCTGATTCACCAGCTGTGGTTTATGAAAGTCAGTGAAAGAGTATCACCATTTATTTACAGAGTAACTTCTAGAAGTCTTAAAAATATTATTTCCTTTAGACAGTCAGTCCATCCACACTGCAAAAAAGCTTATTCTTCCAGAACCCGTGGAAGAAATAGGTTTTTCCAAAATATAGATGTTTATGTCCAAAATAATATTGTATATATCTTTGCTCCAGCATGAGGTGGAAGTGACATTAACTGTAAATATCATAGTTAGAAATGTTAAAATTATAATCCAATGAGTGAAAAGAAATCAGCAAGCAAGAGAGTGAATACTTGAACTGGAGACCAAGACATTGGAAAGAGGATTGGAGACAGAGGACAGAGAGCTTGGAGGGAGGGAATCGGAACTCACAAAGAATACCACAGATGGAAGTGAATCAGGTATGGGGGGAGGAAAAGCCTTGAAAGGTATAGACAGCTATTGAAAGAAATTTGTCCAGACAGATAAAAAAATGTCTAGGAAAGAGAGACTGGTTCATGGAAATGCCTACTAAGGGAATCAATTACTGCTCAATATGTGAGATGGGCATTCTTAATTGGATTATAAGGTTTGAAGAGAAAGAAAGGCATAAATGTTCTTAGTTATCAGAAATTCAAAAAAGGAAGATCTGCCTGGACTCAGAGGAGAAGCCAATGTAGAAAAAAAAAAAAAAGAAGTGTGGCATGCAAAATAAATGTCTACGAAAACCAACTCTCTATTCCATTTTTATTTCCAGCTAGCATAAATAACAGGATGTTGTACTTACTGTTATTTAGCTACCATTACAGAGAGATACCTAATACATATATATTTATATAATATATATCCATGATATATGGGATTTCTCTCTGATTTGGTAGGTAAATTATAAATATGTAAATATAAATGTATTTATTATATATACAAATACATTTGTGTGTGTGTCTATAAAATGTTTGACCAAATATATTACTGAAGAAGGATAGGGAAGGATTCAAGATCAAGTTGACCAAGTTGTTGTTTGGGGTAGAGAACTCCTTAGTACTGAGTTCACTGCAGTAGAAAGAATCAATAGTACTCTCCTTATTCACCCTTAGCCCACTTTGGGAACCAGAATAATCTACCCAATACTTAGTTTAAATCTTTGTTCTACACGTATTTTTTTTCCTTTCCCAGCATTCAGGGTTCACGGGAAGATAGCTGCTTACAATCTGTGAAGTGCTCATTTAATTCTTGAAATTCACTTCTCCCTTACTCCTTTTCTTCTCCTATCTGTGTCTCATTTGAGAGATCCTACTTCTAGCAATTATCCAATAAGGATGTGGAAAAAATACTTCTGAACAAAAGGAAGTGTAATGCTTTTTAAAGTGGCATATTCAAATGTGATTTGGGATGTCTAACCCAAAACTTCAAAATGTGGATTATCGTAGACACATAGAATGCCAGGTCTGGAAAGGAATTTAGATGTCTTCTGGTACCACACGCTCATTTTATTCGTAAATAAACTGAGGCCCAGATAGCCAAAGAGAGGCAGAGGGGGCCAAAGCCACAACTGATTGGATCACATAGAAGAAAGGAGATGAGAAGTGTACCATTTTCAGCCCCAAGTTCTGAAATACACCTTTGGGGTTTTTTTAAGAACTTGCTTAAAATCCTCACAGTATTTGCATCAAACATTAATAGCTAATATAAAAGAGGTCACTAAAAAGACAACTAATTGAAAAATCTCAAGAACACATACTCCCTTTGTGAGTGAAACTAAGCCATCAGTAAAAAATGGAAGGGGGGAATTATAAATAATAAAAATAATCCTCTATACTTAAGGTTTTATGATTTATTCATGTACAACATAGATGTCACCATAAACTTACCAAAAAAATCTCATTCATTATAAGTTCAACAAAAATGACTCTGAACAAAAAAAGAGTAGAAATCTGGAAGGAGTGGTTATAGGCAGAGGGTTTCCAGTTCCAAGTGTCTGGTCCTTTTCCATTAAAAAGTGTTGACCCAACTTTTGTATCAACATGGACAGGACTGGAAGAGATTATGCTGAGTGAAATAAGTCAAGCAGAGAGAGTCAGTTGTCATATAGTTTCACTTACTTGTGTAGCATAAGGAATAATACAGAGGACACTGGGAGATGGAAAGAAGTGAGTTGGGGGAAATTGGAGGGGGAGACAAACCATGAGAGACTGTGGACTCTGAGAGACAAACTGAGGGCTCTGGAGGGAAGAGGGGAGAAAGGTTGTGTGAGCCTGATGATGGGTATTAAGGAGGGCATGTATTGCATGGAGCACTGGGTGTGATACATAAACGATGAATCATGGAACACTGAAAAAAAATACAATAAAATATAATACCATGCTTTGGCTAGTCAGACCCGAGTAACTGATATAATAAAGTTGAGAAAGAATTGGGGGGAGGGGTTGTTGGCAACAAAGTACAACAGGTCTTCATCCAAGAGGACAGCTGAGAAAATACTAGGCTAGCTGGGGACAGGCACACCAGAACTGTGGATGTTTATATTAAATTCAGGAACTGTTTCAGACAGAAAAGAGGGTTTTTAAAATTTGAGTGTGGACATATTGATTAAACAGTGAAACAAAGTAGATTTCAGTGACGTCACTAAAGATTCAAGGGGGCACTCGCACCAGTCCAACCTTGGTCCCTCCTTCCCCTAAACCACAAATACTCAGAGATGGAAGATGTCAGTTGACTGGAATGAGATCTCTTCCAGGGAAGTTGGGAAAGGTGGAAAGACAGGAAACTCAGTGTTTGGAATATGGAGGAAATGGGAATAAAGTTGAGTCAGGCACCATGAGAGATGGGGGCCTAGAATCCAAGAAGAATACAAGTTGGGTGAGTAGGTTAATGGGTCATCACAGTCCCGGTGGGCAAGAGACCCAGGAGAACTCAGGTAGCCAGCTTGGTTCTGTCTTAAAGGATCCTTGGATGAGGAAACATGGGGTCTTAGATTAACCCATGCCATCAGTGATGAATAATGTGTTTTAACACTGAGCCATATTCATATAATGCCAAATGAAACTAAATAAAATAGGCTGCCTGCCCAAAGGAGCAGAAATAATGGGTCTGCTCTCCCCTCAGGGCATTAACCTTCAGGGGAGAAAATGGCATTAAGGACATTGGAAGCAGCAGCTTCTCAGGCATTAAGAAGATTAAGGGAAATAGTATTGGACTGGCACAGAGAGGAAATTATTTGCCTGTCTCAGAGAGAACAGTTCTGTTGTTATTGCCCCTATAAACTATCTTTACCCTCGGTTCCAAATCGGGCAGGGCTGATGGGATTTGTTGAGGCAATATATCAAATTAGTCCTGCTGGGGAAACTCCAAAGGGAGGCCTGGTGCCAAGAGTGCCCCCAAATTCATCTAAGTGACAGGGAACATATAGGAGTAAGTGGAGCCCTCCAAAATGATGCTAATTAGAAGAAGGCCTGTGCCTTTGGTTTCTGGGAAGAAAAGAAGATTCAAAGAGGAATCCAATGACCACCTAAAGTCTTTATTACCAGGCTTGAACTTAGGTGGAAATGAAAAAAAAAAGTCACAAACTCAATCAGAAGTTCAAGGATTACCAGCAATGTTGGGGAGAAACAGGAGGGACATCACAATGCACACAGGCCACATTCACTGGATTAAGAATGATCCAGATCATGAAAATACTGTAAAAGCAAATAAACTGTCTACTTAGCTTTAAAGAAGAGGACCTAGAAAGATACTAAGCAGCTGAATGAACACTAAGTGGCCCCAAGGAGCTCTGAGGAGCCCTCTCCAGCCTGTGCCCCTTCTATTTTTATCATTCTCAGGGTGTAGGAGGAATAAATTGTGTGTATATAGCAACACCACAAGACACATCCAGATAGCCTCCATGTAATGCACCTCTAACCCACAGCCACATTCTATTTGTTTATGTTCTTGAGTGCTCATCTTCTTCACATGAACCAACTAAGCCCTTCCTTCTCCCTGCGCCTCCACTACACACCAATCTTCTCTTATCTCAAGCTGGTTTCTGCAGGAAGCAGACTCTAAGACAGTTTAATGTGCAAAATGTTTACATAGGAGAGCCCTAAGATTCAACACCGGAGGAAGGAAAGAAAAGAAAGCAGGATTTGGCAGAAGAAGTTGAGTCATAATCCTGACTCATGACAACCTCAACTTAAGGGGCAGCTCTGATGCATAAGGTCCTTCCAGAGTTGTCCTGAGTTGAACCAAGATGGCCAGGACTTCAAACTGATCAATCACTGGATGTGGACTATTGCAGGAAAGGGTGCCATCTTTGGGGGCAGGGCAGCTCACTGTAGCTCAGACAGTCCCACCAGAGGCTCACAGGTGAAGACTAGGGACGATAGTTCCCCTCAACAGTTGGAGCAACAAATCCTTCCTTAATGGAATATCTGGACAGCACATCACAGTCTCTACCACATTCTCCACAGGCTTTTTGTTTGTTTGTTTAGTTTTGTTTTTTTGTTTTTGTTTTTATTTCTTTTCAGTGTAACAGTATTCATTGTTTTTGCACCACACCCAGTGCTCCATGCAATCCATGCCCTCTCTAATACCCACCACCTGGCTCCCCCAACCTCCCACCCCCTACCCCTTCAAAACCATCAGATTGTTTTCAGAGTCCATAGTCTCTCATGGTTCACCTCCCCTTCCAATTTCCCCCAACTCCCTTCTCCTCTCCATCTCCCCTATTTGTTATGCTCCACAAATAAGTGAAAATATATGATAATTGACTCTCTCTGCTTGACTTATGTCACTCAGCATAATCTCTTCCAGTCCCGTCCATGTTGCTACAGAAGTTGGGTATTCATCCTTTCTGATGGAGGCATAATACTCCATAGTGTATATGGACCACATCTTCCTTATCCATTCGTCCGTTGAAGGGCATCTTGGTTCTTTTCACAGTTTGGCGACCGTGGCCATTGCTGCTATAAACATTGGGGTACTAACGGCCCCTCTTTTCACTACATCTGTGTCTTTGGGGTAAATACCCAGGAGTGCAATTGCAGGGTCATAGGGAAGCTCTATTTTTAATTTCTTGAGGAATCTCCATACTGTTCTCCAAAGTGGCTGCACCAACTTGCATTCCCACCAACAGTGCAGTGTAAGAGGATTCCCCTTTCTCCACATCCTCTCCAACACATGTTGTTTGCTTTTAATATGCCTCAAATCCCAAGAAGTGAACACGGAATAGAAGTTTGAACCTTCCAACAGTCTTCAGTGCAGACACCATAATAAGAAAAGAAAAACTGTGAGGTAGGGAAAATGCTTCACTGCCAAGCCCCCTGAAGAGTCAAAGTAACTACAGCCTCTGGTCCTGCAATAGTGACACAAAGACAGAAAATTTCCCTGCTCTGAAACAATGTCTTCCCTTTGTCCGCCTCTGAGAAACATTTATGAGTCTCATTCAGTCATTACTGAGGGTCTGCTATGTGCTCAGCATTACATTAGATCTAGCTCCAGGGTATGCCAGAGAAATACATAACACAACCTCTAACTTTGAGGATGCTATGGTCTAGAAGGGAAGCAAAGCAAAACACACAAGAGCAGAGGAGAGCATTGTTTTCACTCAATGGCAGAGAGTAGGTTCCTGGGAGGCTGAGGGAACACCAGGAGAGCAAAAAGATACACAGTCCAGAAAGGCCTGGACTTTCTTACTTAATTACTGTATGAAGTTGTTCATGCTATGATACTAAGGTTAGTGGAGATACCTCCATCTCTAAGGACCAGTTTTCTCATTTTTAAAACAGATCTACCATACCTTGCCAGTAGCTGTGAATGTAAATTCAATGAGGCAAGTGTTGTAAACAGGCTTTTTTAAGTCAGAGGAAACAATGCAAACGTTTGCGGCTCTTTTCACAGCTGACTCTTACCATGTCCACGAAGGATGAGAAAAACTGATGAGAACTGAAGACGTCAAAGGTCTCAGAGTAGAAGTCTTGAACCTTTGAACAAGGGCAGTGAGCTGGCAATAATCTGCCAACACAACAAGCCCACAGCTTCTGGGATGTGACATCCATGCTGTTCCGTCTGGTTTATTTTGAATACCTTTAGAAGTGGCACATCATTTAAAACCCATTCTCATGTTAGAGCCAAGCACATCAATCCTACTGCACATAAAGCCCAGTGATGAAGGAGCACTGGGAACAGAGCTGGGTCAGAGCTCCCTTTATTGAACTTCCGTGGGCACAGGAGAAGCACATTCCTGGGGAACCATAGCCATTTGGGGGCAGTTGGGAGGAGCTGCGAGGAGCTTCTTATGGGATGTGGACATGTGTTGGAGGATTCTGGGGAGGATTTAAGGAAGATGGAACTAGGTGTGCACGGGGGCTGTCAGGAGGTGGTTTTTTCATGACTGATTAGTTCATTAATTTTTATGTAGGACCCAGGAGGGTTATATTGAGGTTTAGAGTTATTATGGGTAAAAGTAGCAGGCAGAAGGAGGTGGGGAATAGTCATGTTTATGGTTGCAATGTGACCCTGTCTGAGCAGTAACCATGTCCCAAAAATGGCCACTGGGTAGCCCAGTCTGAATAGTGTATATATT
Organism: Mustela nigripes; assembly: GCF_022355385.1. NCBI lineage: Eukaryota > Metazoa > Chordata > Mammalia > Carnivora > Mustelidae > Mustela > Mustela nigripes. Next base: position 201,720,570 of record NC_081558.1, on the reverse strand, counting down.
CTGAGAAGATGTTTATGATCCACTGGGAAGCTGCCAGCATGACCACTTTTCATTTCTCATGTCTTACATCTCACCAAATGCATAGATTTGCAGAATTGTCTGGGCTCCTTTAGGTATCTGAGTTAGCTACTCTTCTGGAGTGAACTGTGTCCCCCTCAATTCTTATGTTGAACTCCTAACCCTTCCTTCCTCAGAATATGACTGTATTGGGAGATAGGGCCTTGACAGATGTGATTCAGTTTAAATGAGGCCGTTAGGTTGGGTTCCAATCCAATCTGTGTCCTTATACAAAGAGGAGATTCGGAACACATAGGGAGACATTACAGAGGCAAGACCACGTGAGGACAACAAGACGGCCATCTGCAAGCCAAGCAGAGAGGCCTCAGAAGTAACCAGCCCTGCTGACAGCTTCCCTTGGATTTCCAGCCTGCAGAACTGTAAGAAACTACACTTCTGTTGTGTAAACCACCAATCTGTGGTATTCTAGTACAGCAGCCCTAGTAAACTAACATAGCTACCCTGCCTTAATCAAGGTAGACAAAGCCTAAGTGAGAATGGAGGCTGAGAGAAGCCTAACTGTGCCAGGGAAACTTTCACAGAGGATAAGATATGGAGCAGAGTTATGAAAAATGAGTTTGAATCTGGCAATGGATGGAGAAGGAGAAAAAGGACATCCCCGCATCAGAGGTTCTCCAAGTGTGGTCCCTGGACCAATAGCATTGGCCTCCCCTGAGAATTTGCTAGAAACGCAAATGCTTGGAGCACCTTCTCACCCCTACAGAATCAGAAACTGTGAGCTGGGGCTTTGGACACCTGTGTTTAACAAACCCTTCTGTTAATGCTGGTGCAGGCTGGGATGTGGGAACCCCCGCTCTACATTGACAAGTAGGCTCACCAAGGCAGTCATGAGTTGTTCATGAGTTGTGGCTAATAAATACTAGAGGGGCCAGTAAAGATTTATTTTAATTTTATTTTATTTATTTGAGAGAGAGAGAGCACAAACTGGGAGGTGGGTGAGAAGAACAGAGGCAGAAGGAGAGGGAGCCAACATGGGGCTCAATCCCGGGACCCTGGGATCATGACCTATGAGGAAAGCAGACTCTGACTGAGGAACCCAAGCACCCTGGGTCCAGGGAAGGTTTAAAGGGAGAAATAGGAGTTGAGTTGGGCCATGGAAGTGGTGGAAAGTTGGGTGGGGTTGAGGAGGAGGAGAGGTAGTCGGAGATACAGAAATAAGACAAATGGAGGCTTCTACCTCTGGCTTAATCCTTCGCTTGGAATTTGAGGTCCAAACATTTGCAGCGCTCTATGCTCAAGTTGACCCTAAAAATAAGAAGCTTAACATCAAGAATAAAGACTTGATGAAAAACTTTCTCAACATTAATCTGAAATGGTGAAAATGCTTTAAATGGCCCATCTGGAAAAGTTATCATTCCGAGAATAATGGTCATTGAAAGAGACACTTTAGAGCCAAATTGAAGAGGATGTGAAAGTTACATTAATTCCAACGGGCATCCTCTGTGTTGAATATGAGAAGACAACCTCTGCTGCAGGCTTTTAGTGAAATTAAATCTATTCACACCTGCCAAACTGTGACTTTGCCATATGAAGGACTGAATGCCCCTCCCGGAAAAGGATTGCTACAAAACTCATCTGCCAATGTCTTACAACAGGGGGATGTAAGCCAGGGACCAAGAAAGAACAGAACCATGATCCCTGTGAAGAAAAGGCAATCTCCATTAGGACACTTCAGACTTAATGAAATTCTGTCTTAGCAAACTGAGACATTCAAATCTCAGACTGGAAAGTTTTCATTAGTCTTTCATTCATGCTGGGTTGGTTTCGTTTTTTTTTGGTTTTTTACGGCGTCAGCTGCTTGTGCTTTTCCATGCCACATGAATGCATCTGACCGATTACACATCTTTTTTATCCCTCCTGCCCTAGAGGGATGAGTTTGCGTTCTGGAAATCATTGTCTCATTCAGCTTATCTGCCTGAAACTTGGACTTCTGTGTTGACAGTGTGTGACTAATGTGCATGTTCTACCTCCTCCCTTTCTTCACACCTTGCACAGATGTTATCATTTATGCGTTAGCTCTTCCATATCCCTTTATAGCATGAACGTGTTTCTTCATATTCATTTAACTGCACACGGAGAAGTTATCCATCCATGTACTCAGTGGCAAAAGACAACAGCAAATAGCTCTAAAACTCAAGTAGGGGTTCTTCTGGAAACCTAAAGGGAAAGATTGTGTTTAGGGACTGGATTATGTGAATTTCACATTTTTTAGTTCCCATAAAAAAAGTTAACTTCCTCAAATCAGACATAAATTTGATAAAACCATTTATTCAGCAATGGCTGACTTGCCTTTCTTCACCAGAGACATAAAATGTATGGCTTTAGGAAAATAGAGCATGTTCTTTCTTCACTGATAGGAAAGCTATGCAAATGCACTTCCATAATATTTATTTAATTAGGACGCAGAACCCCTTCTATGGAGAAATAAATGTAAATCTTTCTTCCACAGGACTACAATACTTTAGTGTGATTTCAGTCTTCCAAAAGATGAAATTTGGAAAATACAAATTTAAAAGGAGTCTCATATAAACTGCACTGTTATTTTAATCAGCGCTCCTATTCACTTTCCCTTTTTTTATTTGCCAGCTTTCCTTTTGATTGTATCATAATAACTGTCTAGACTCTGTTCTCAACTGTGATGGATTTTAGGAGACTTTGTACAAATGATGCTGGAAAAAAATAAATTAGCAGAACCATGTATTAAAGTGCCACAGTTTAAAAAGTTATGAATAGAAGAATCATTGGCTGCAGACATTCCAGCTAAGATAGCCTGATATCTGTCCATTTCCTCAAGGTTATAACTTGTGATTGGAAAGTTCTTCTCCACCTGCTGTCAAAATGTATAATGATGACCTAATAATAACAAGTGTCTACATTCCTATTTAACTTTTTGTTTTACACTAGATGCAAAAGTTTTGCGAGACTCTTGATTTGGGTTTAAGTTAGAGCTACGATTGTAATTGTAATGGGGATGAGTTTCTGACTTCTGTTATCTGAGGGACCGCAATAAGGTTCAAAGCCACAGCTATTCAGGTTTAACCCAAAACAGCACAACAATCACAATGACAACAAATAATGTGAGAAATAACTATTCCTGGTTGACATTTAGTCAGAGATGAGCTGATTTACTGGGTGCTACAGTATAAGAGACATACTCAGACCCTGAAGTTAGAATTTGGGGATATTTGTGGGTAAGGAGAATTCTGCCTACCAGCTTACATGTTTCTAACAGATGTGACCCACCCATATCTCCTTTATTAGGCCAATGCACCCATGCCCCAATTTCTAGTGCTGCTTTCTAGTGGTTCACAGATGTACCCTCTTTGGGATATTTGCCATCAACCAAGGAGAGCCCTTTTGCCTGGAGATGCCTGGAAGGAATGCATCCATCACCACCAGAGTAGACTGCACCTAATGACCCATTCTATGCCTAACCTCCCTGCAGGACGGTCTTGCGGTACCATTCAGAGATGCGGTACACTTCAGAGATCCCTGTGGAACCAGCTGATAACTAGGGAGCAATAACCACACCTCTGTTTAGCTTCCTCCTCTGCACTTTCCTGCTTCCTTCATATGCTTGAAGATGTCTCCTGAAAGCATTCATTTAAAGTATCCCTGTACAGATTCCATTTTTAGAGAACCCAACGCATTTTTTAAAGACAGAATTGAAGACGTTTTTAATAAAGATTTTATATATTTATTTGACAGACCAGAGATCACAAGTAGGCAAAGAGGCAGGGGGTGGAGAACAGGATCCCTGCTGATCAGAGAGCCTGATGTGGGGTTTGATCCCAGGACCCTGAGAACATGACCTGAGGTGAAAGCAGAGGCTTACTCCACTGAGCCACCCAGGCATCCCTGAAGACTTTTTTCTAATATAAATAGCAAAAAAAAAAAATTATGTGGACAATTTTTAGCCCTTTTATCAAACAAATTTGAGGGACATTAATGCTGTTTCACTTTGATTTTCTACAAATTACACCATTGGGAATCTAAAATAGATTGAAGTTCTGTTTTTCTTTTCTGTTGCAATACCTTTTTTTTCTTTTTGTTGGACCCTCATTGTTGACACATGTGTTTTTCTTACTTCTGATTATCCTGCATATATAGATATGAAGGAAAGTGTCAATAGTTCGTAGACCACCAATTAGTCACTTCAGCTAATAAAAAAGGCATCTGGTTAGTTTTGTCTGTCCCTCCAGAGTCACTCTCCACTCTTCTCCACCCTGCTCTGAGCCCAGATGCCAAATGTTTCCTTGTCTTCCTGTTTTCAGTCCAACCAATGGAAGACATGCACCAAGAAATAGCAAGATTAATGGAAAACAAAACAAGCACTTTTATTCCAGTAGCAGCCTCTCTGCTAAGTCACCATCAGTGACCATCAGAGAAATTCAAATCAAAACCACATTGAGATAACACCTTACACCAGTTAGAATGGCAAAGATTAACAATGCAGGAAACAACAAATGTTGGAGAGGATGTGGAGAAAGGGAAACCCTCTTAGACTATTAGTGGAAATGCAACTGGTGCATCCACTTTGGAAAACAGTGTGGAGATTCCTCAGAAAATTAAAAATTAAAAATAGAGCTACACTATGACCCTGCGATTGCACGACTGGGTATTTACCCCAAGATACAGATATAGTGGGAAGAAAGGCCATATGCCCCCCAATGTCCACATAGCAGCAATGTCCACAATAGCCGAACTGTGGAAAGAGCTGAGATGCCCTTCAATAGACGGATGGATAAAGAAGATGTGGCACATATATACAATGGAATATTACATCAGAAAGGATGATCACTCAACTTTTGGATCAGCATGGTTGGGGCTGGAGGAGATTATGCTGAGTGATATAAGTCAAGTGGAGAAAGTCAATTATCCTATGGTTTCACTTACTTGTGGAACATAAGGAATAACATGGAGGACACTAGGAGAAGGAAAGGAAAAATGAAGGGGGGGGGATTGGAAGGGGAGATGAACCATGAGGAACTCTGAGAAACAAACTGAGGGTTATAGAGGGGAGAGGAGTGGAGCGATGGGTGAGCCTAGGGGTGGGTATGAAGGAGGGCACATATTGCATGGAGCACTGGGTATTGTATGTAAACAATGAATCCTGGAACACTGCATCAAAAACTAATGATGTATTTTATGGTGACTAACATAACAATTAATTAATTGATTAATTAATTATGCTTGTGGTTAAAAATAAAAGTCATCACAAGTAAGGGCTGACCCTCTACATAAAGCCACAATTTCGGGGCGCCTGGGTGGCTCAGTGGGTTAAGCCTCTGCCTTCAGCTCAGGTCATAATCTCAGGGTCCTGGGATCGAGTCCCACATCGGGCTCTCTGCTCAGCGGGGAGCCTGCTTCCTCCTCTCTCTCTGCCTGCTTCTCTACCTACTTGTGATCCCTCTCTCTCTGTCAAATAAATAAATAAAATATTTTTTAAAAAGCTACAATTTCTATTGAGTGAATGTTTCCACCCAGTTACTCTCTCTACATTTCAGTAGCAAACTGCCTTCCACAGAGTCCCCCAGAATTCCTGCTTTGACTGGCTCCAAGGTACTATACTATCCTTTGTCATGTTCCTACACATACTCTTGCCCACATCACTATAAGCACTCCCTCCATTAAACTCTTCCAATGATGCACTTGAGTATGTTGATTCCCTCCTGGACACTGGTTAAATAAGAGGATATCCTAAGTTGGGTAATATCAGAACTGAAAATATTTCTTTCTTGGAAAAAAAAATGCAATCTGGTAAAATTATCTAAGTTATTCTTATGGTATCTTATTACTTAGCAACACCTATACTCATTTTTACCCATTGATTTTTGGTTATAGTCATTCCATTATTCCTTTATTCATTTACTCTACGACCAGTTATTGATTACCACTCTGACTGATATGTGAGCTATAGTAACCATGCAAGGCATGGAACCATAGTCTTGTACACTGCATCATAAATTCTCCCTGTGAATAATTTCCAGGTCACCTTTGAACAGTGATTGTAGGTGAACAAACGTATTAGAGAGTGAAAGGAAAATATTCTGCCCTCGGATTAGGACTGAAAGGAGAAAACCTATGGAGTAAAGGAGAGAAAGTGACTTGTTAGAACCAGTTATCTTAAATCTGTGCCCTAGAAGTTGTTTGGGTAGTTAAGCGGATGATCTAGAAGCTGTGCTGATAATTAGAGTGCAAAAAAGCACGGAGTCCCAAATTCTTTGGAAACAACTTCGCAGACTGTATTACCTAAGCGGCACATCATCTCACAAATGACTACACAGTCACTCTAGCAAAAGTCAGTCAAATAAACTGCTTGATATTCTCAAGACTTAAAAAAGCCAATTGTATGACTGAATTTTTCATTTTTCAAGGCAGTCATTGTAGAGAGAATCTAAATTTTGCAGATGATTGCTTTTAGAATAACACTGATGCTTAATCTCTGAGTGGTTCTTTCCGCTCCTGACAGCTTGAGCCAGAGGAAATAAGTGCTGTATACAGAGGGAGGCATGAAGAAAAAGAAAAAAAGTCTTTAGGACAAAAGTCCGATTTAGAGTACCACTTACAAAATATCTCCAAAATTGACCTCGCTTTCTACACTGCTGAATTTTTTTTAACTCAGTATCGTCTCCTATACGTGTGTGTGTGTGTGTAGAGCGAGAGAGAGAGAGAAAGAAACATATATAGAGAGAGATATATAGATATATAGATATATTTCCTCAAATAAAAGAAGCTGAGAAAATGCTGATATAATCAAGAAAATATATGGAGCTTAACCAAAGTAGCAAGGGTAGCCTAACCGTCAATGGTTATTCCCTGATCCAATTCCTGGCACTTCAGTTGTGTTACACAGATTGTTGAATGACTAAAAGAAGAGCAGAATTTATTGGTAGATGGTGATAATCCCATCTAAGACAATGAAGATATATTTGATAAAGATATCAGTGTAGCAAGTATTTAGGGAGTTGGCCAATCAATATAATGTAAATTTACTTGAAATCACATTATGTGGAGATCTGTAAGACCATGTTGAAATATAAAGATTCACTGATATTTTGGTGAAATATAGTCTTATTTCTATCATATGTTCATAATCCTCACTCCTGTCATATGCATCCTAAGTCATGATGGGGAATGGGAAGCATTATCTGCTCTAGGTACAAATTTGTCTTTCAGAGGAATGGGACTGATGAAGATTCCTTGGCAAAATATCCACAAGTGGAGCATTGTTGGTTGGCTGATCTCTGTTAAATACAAGGGTTCCCTCAGAGGGTAAGAAATTTGGAAGTAAAGTAGATTGTCAGCACAGGAACTCCGAGTGCCTTGGGAGCTGGGTAGTATGCCTTTATCTTTACATTCCAAACCTAGGTCATTGTTCAGTGTCTAGCAGACACAGTGTATGATAAACAATACATTTGTGTTGCATTGCAAACATATGTGAAGTGAATCAGGGCATTCTGAGTTCTAGCAAAAAGTAACATTCACCACACCTCTCTAGAGGATGATGGTGTAAAGACAGTAAATGACCCCATTTGGCAGGGTAGGTAACGTGTATCATGTGCACAATTTGACATGAAGTAACTGTGGGAGATAAACATAATAAGTATGATGTATTTATCTTCTTGGAAAACAGATATGTTCCATTTATATTTAAGTTCAAAGATTTGGTTCTTTATGTAAAATCCTCAAATGTCCTCTGGGATAGAGTTTAATTTAGTCTACACTAAGTAGGAGAAATACCACATTTTTATTTCCCTAAATCAACTTCTTTCAACTGTTACCCATACTATTGGAATTCCCACATATGGTTAGCCCCATCCTCCAACCTTTCCACCCCTATGTGTGCATGCAATCCCACATACACGCGTGCGCGCGCACACACACACACACACACATATGGAGAAGGCATTGGTTAGGATAAAACAAAGTTACAGTTTTTGGAAAGGTCATTTAAAAACCCTTCTATTTTCATTAGATTTCTGAGAACACTTATGTTCTCCTTCTGTCCTGTAACCTGTCCCCTCCATCACATTTAGGGCATGAGGGTTTAGGTGAATCCAGGGAAAACAGAGCCATTCCTTCTGAGGACTCCTCATTTTCTGCCTGATAGCTCAAGACCACACAACCCAAGCAGCCTGTGGTCCTCTCTCCCCTGCCCATCGTGACTTAGCTTTTTCCCTGCTTTGAAAAGCTCTCTCCATTGCTCACAAACTCCTCTAAAGAGCTGAGGCTTGTATATGAAACAAAAAAGAAGCCTTGGATTTAAGGTTGCTTATATTTTCTGCCAGGCTAACATCCACGCAGCAAGGAATTTCAAAGCCTGGATTCTGCCTTGAAAAGAGCAAGGAATAAGCAGAGGTAGAGCAAATATAATGTCTTACACTGCTGCAAGACAAAGTCTAAGAGCTGTTAGTAAATTTAAGGGTGGTGGCGGGAGGTTGTAAATGGATATATGTAATACCCAAGTAGGTTAAAAATAGAGGTCATGAATGACAAATTTTTAAAACCCTATTTTCGGACTTGTCTGTTGATTAATCATTATGATATTGAAAGAATCACCTTAATCCCATATTTCCTTCATCTCATCTGGAATCCTAGTAGATTACTAACTGGTGGATGGGGGATGGGACTGCATTCACTATGATCTGTGAGGGGTACCTCTGTGCCTTGCCTTATAAACTCTTACCTCGCAGTATTATGTCTCTCCTGGAAGCTTAACTGCTTTGAGAAATAAATTTAGAACTCAGGTGGAACGTCTGTTAAATAAAACCACAGAAAGCCTGGAAAACAACTTTTGCTAATATTGGAATCCTCTTCTAATGGGTATGATTTAACATCTACAATGTTATTTTGAGCTTGACCCAACCTTTCTATACATATTTTTCCATATATGACATACTTTATCAAACATTTTATTTTAAATACAAAGAAAATGTCTTTATGAAAAGATACATGAGATCTTTTTTTCTGAGATATGATATAAAGCAATTTTTAAAATAATATAAAAGTCATTTTTTATAAGATCACTGAGATGACTCTTTGCCTAAAAAAGAAAAAAGGAATATTTGTAGTAAGTAGTAAGAAAAGGGATGGATAAGTGCATTTTTCTATTAGAGAAGAGTAATAAATATTCAAGACCCATAGTCTATAACTTGAGCTATATTCCATGCATTTGTGTGAAGTACAGTTTCCTAAAATGTGGACCACCTCCAGTTTCTTGAGGAAAAAGGCCCAAATTACATAGTCACTAAACAGATAATTAGATACCTGTTTTCAAGGACAATTACACATATAGTGTATTTGCACATGTTTACCAAATGTTTCCAAAATGCTTTGGAACTCAGACAAACTCAGGAAATTATCTCTACTCTCAGATGTGTGAAGGGCTCTATAGTCACAGTAATAACCTGGATCACAGGCCATTATTGCATCCCCGATGGGCTCAACATCTGTTCTGAATATGTATTTACTGGTGAGCACTGAAAGAATTTAAAAGCTAATCCAGAAGGGCCAGATCAACTTAACTTGTATTTTAATGATCCTTGTGTTTACTGTAATCTGTATTTAATGATTTTTTGTTTATTCATTCATTTGAGAGAGAAAGAGAATCTGAAGCAGACTCCACACTGAGCATGGAGCCTGATGTGGAGCTCAATCTCAGGACCGCAAGATCATGACCTGACCTGAAACCAAGAGTCAGATGTTTAACCAAGTGAGCCACCCAAGTGCCCCATAATGTGATGGGATTTTAAACATTTTGCTGAATCTTTATGCTTTTCCCTTGAAGTTCCTATCTACTATCAAAGAGAAAAGACATGGGAGAACCATTTTAATATTATTATTATTATTATTTTATTTGGTTAACAGTTGTAGTTTGATAAAGAGTATGGACATTTCACAGTAAGAAGGGTCTCAGATGTGGGCTCTTGGCTCTATAAACTTTATTACTGCTTCTGAAATGGACCCTTAACCTGTTAGACAAATCTATTTCACTACATGACTTATAGGAGTTTTGATTGTCTTCAGGACTTATATTTGGATGGTACATCTGGCTATTAAAGTACTAAAATCCTCGGGTGCCCTTAGAATTATTCTAGAACTCCCTCCCCCACCATCTCTGGCTCCCTTGAGCCCCCATGATCTGGCAAATTTGCTAGTCTATGACTGTGTTTATTCTGATTGCTTATTAGGCATTCCATCTAGTTGTTAAATACTTTTCATATTATCTAAATTCTCTCTACTGATTGCTCTACTGTGCTTGGGAAACTAGATTTGATGGTAGGGTTACCATCAAAGAATAGTCTCTGCTTAGTGAGCTGCTTTTCATTATGAGTAAACCCTTTAATTCAATCAGGAGACCCTACTAACATTATCAGCAGGGCAGGAAGGATTGAAAATTAAATCATATACCCGGGGCTCCTCTACCCCCAGGTTCTCATAATGACCCACAGAGCTGGTCCTGTTGCTCTACGGTGCAATGTGTATGTCTTCTCATCCCACTCCTCCTCACCCCCTACATACCGCACACACTTAAATTGGTTTTCAACTTGCCCTACCTGGGACATACGATGTTCACCTACACAAATGCCTCCCACCCTTTTTACTTACTCCCTCCTTCCACGGTTCTATGTCCTCATCCTTAGAATGCTGCTTTTGGCATTTGGAGGAATCAATTAGCTAAAATTCACTGTTGTTCTGATCATTACTACTACCTTGGGAAGGAAAGACTTGTACCTGGTAAACTGTGTCTTAACTGTGACATTTAGAAGGCAGGGTCCTCACCTGGTTGACCTTTGTCAACCAACCCAAAGCACACTCTCAGTCGGTGAGTCCTACAGACTTGGAGAAGCATGCTGACTCACAAGAGGCTGGCTGAACCTTGTGGGGCCACCATTACTCATGTCTCCTTCCCATCTGTGCAGTCCTTTCCGGGAGAATGAGCATTTTCCAAAATTGTACTTACACAGCTCAAGAGAAGCAGAGGTTTTTATACCATTATTTAGTGAGTTAAGAGGCTGTGCACATTGCCTGCCTGCATGGGGCAAACAAGAAAGAATAAATCAGTCTGCTTTAATTTTTCAGAATGGTTGGATTGGGTCCCAGATCCTCAAGCTGTTATGGCACCTTCATTTTGCTGTGGCTCTGGAATCGCTGCTAGGGAATATTCTCTAACCCAATTATACTCGCCCTTCTCTCTAGTCCTCTTAAGTTCAGTAACGAGAAACATGACTCAATGGTATATTCCTCTTAAAAGAGGCTTCAAACACCATAAATATTAGACTATTTCTTCTAGTACAACCCATTAGCCACATCACACTCTTTGATACTTCATACCTAAAATATTCAAAATCTACTCACTATTTGCTCAGTCTAATTCATCTAAGAATCCCTCATGCCAAACAAAATTTATCTTAGCTTAAGGGTTTATTTTATGTGTGTAGAAGAACCCCAAAATTCTTCCTCTCTATATATCCTGCAATAGTATTTATGTATTACATTGCTCTTAATCTGATATTTAAGAAAAAATCATCAGAATATACAGGTTTGCTAAAAATGACCCAAACCACTCGAAGAAGAAACAGTAGCCAAGAGCGTGGAGATGGAAATGGCAAACATGTTGCTGGTTTTCAGAAATATCAAGACCATCTGCTATGTCAACAACATTTCTGCCACAGTCAAAACCAGTTGGAACCAGCTGGTTGAGAATAGAGGCTCTGCAGGATAGCAGCTGCTGAGATGAGGGAAGATGGCCCTCTTAACATGGCAAACTTGTTTTGGAAGAGGTTTGACAATTAGGGGAGAGAACCAGTGGGGAGCTGCAGGCCACAATAAGGTCCATGTTTGCAAACAAAGCATAAATCATATCCCTGATGAGGGTGGCTTTGTCCTAGGTGTGTCTCAAGAATGCATTAGTCACACATATGGAATTTATAGAAATGAGCCACTAAATTACTCACTGAAACTCCATGTCCACACCTTAGTTAGAAATGTTACAGGACATCGATAAATTTGATTCTCTACTCTTATAGTTGTCCTAAGAGAGCATGAGAAAGCAATAAAAGAAAGCTGGGCATCGTGGGGTGGGGGTGTATCTTAGGAATATTCTGGCCAGTGGTCCATTAGCCTACTTGAAGAAGTAGAAGTTCTGATGACTAACTAGAGGACATGGAGAGTGCTTTACCAGGAAAACACATCCCTAAGCTATGTTTACTGAGAAAACAAGTCATTCTTGCTGCCATTTATTTCTTCCTGGCCCCAAATATCCATCTACTTGCAACCAAAAGCTTCTGATTTGGTTTAATCCAATGGTCTCATAAAGAATCTCGTCATCATTTCAAGGCAGACAGAATATAATCTGACAAAAAGTAAAAGAAAGGCCTGGAGTAGATCAAATGTATCCTTAAGGTCCTGATAATTAGAGTGGAAGGTGATGTGACTCAGTTGTACTCAGAGCTCAACCTTGTAGTATGCTAGACTTGGTACGAGGTACAACCTTAACACGTAGAGTCCAGTCTTTTACCTTATAACAGAAGTTACCTTTAGCCTTTTTCAGACTTCTATAAATATAATAATTGAGAAAGCATTGTAAACCTGTGTGTGTGTGTGTGTGTGTGTGTGTGTGTGTGTGTACATGCACACTCGTGTCTCTGGCTTTAAATCCAATTATTGAACAGTACTGTTCTGCTGTACTGTACTATGGCAATAGTTTTTCAAGGAAATAAGCAAGTGCTAAACTATTTTAGTGCATATTGGATACTCTCCTAAAAAGTAAAATGACTTCATCAATGGAAAGACAGAATACTCTGCCCTTCCAATTTGACTTTATATACGTAATTCTCAGGATCACTGCAGGAGCCGTTTCCCAAGACAGTTCCCTTGAATAACCTATAAGATCACCTGTACCACGCTGTAACCTGAATGTGAATCTTGCAGAGACTTTTATTTTTTCATGGAAGTTCATAAATATACCATTTCCTTTCTAGCCAGACGTGTCACTAACAAAGCATTCAGTCAACATTTATGAGGTGGCTATCAAGGCTAAATTCTGTTTCTCCATACTAAACATATTTGTAAAGATACTCAGAAAAACAACTACTCAGATTCATCAAGTACAGCTATAAGTCTTTCTCCTGAAATCGTGATTCTACTAATCTCTTCAAGTCTCTGTGGTAAGCACAGTGCTAGCTACGCTATAGGTTGAGTTTAGCCTGCAGTAGGCTGCTACTGAGGGACATCACGGTCTGGTGGATAGAGCAAACATAATCCACTCCCCCATCCTGCTCTGAAGTCCCAGGTGACCTTGACCAACTCATCTGACCTTTTCCTTGCATTTCAGAGTTTATTTCTATAACAATGGAAAAACATAGGCATCTTTTCTTTTTGTAGCAAACATTCTAATATCGCCTTAATTTCTTCCTAATTTTTTTTTACATTCTCTTTATTATGGTTTTACAATTTCTATCCCTTATGATGTGACCATCAACATTCTGGGGAACTGTGTGATTATAGCAAAGAGTCAGAGGAAACATTTCTTTGGGCAGGAAAGTAACTTAGAATGATAAGGGAACTATAAAACCCTACAATTCTCTTTCATTTGTCATTCTTCTCTGAAAAATATCCACCATGAACTGTATTTTCTTATTTTTTTAAGATTTATTTATTTGAGAGAGAGAAAGAGTGTGCACAAGCAGGGAGCGGGGAAACGAAAGGGAGAGAGAGAATCTTAAGCAGACTCCCTGCTGAGCTCGGAGCCTGACATGGGCTCAACTTCACAACTCTGACATCATGACCTGAGCCAAAATTGAGAGTCGGACACTTAACGGACTGAGCCATCCAGCTTCCCTGGAACTGTATGTTCTTAATTGCCTTGTTTCTTTCATATCTGCTCCATACCTCTTCCCCAGCCTCTTCTTATATAGTCTGTGTTAGTTCTTAATATTCCAAACTTCCTAAATAAAGGAAGAGGCCCCATATTACTGAGTTCTAATAGTTGGCAGATATACTTTATCCATCCACCAAACATGTAATCAATAACAAAGTGGAAGGACTGTCAGACAAAAACAGGACAATGTTGGGAGCGAATTTCAAAGAGATAAATTTTGACTCAGCATAAATATTTTCTTCCCACACAGACTTGTTTGGATGGGAGATATGCAGGAGGAGACCATCGCACTACTAGAAGAAGAAAAAGAAAGAAATTCTGGTAACCCCATGATCTGTGTGCTTCTACCCCAGGTACAGAGTCTGGGTAGCAGAATCACTGCCCTGTCCAGTGAGTTGTCAGAATGGGTTTGATGGAAGCAAGAGATAATACCAGTGGGCCCAGTTCAGTTATTGGGGAAGATATTTGACAAAGAAGAATCAAGATGGCAGGCTGTGATATGAAGTCCATTTTGGAACATTATCCCATGTAGCAGCCTCCTAACCTGTGGTAGAGAGACAGCACTACCACTGCCATTTTCAATAAAAAGGAATGCTGAAAAATGGACACTGCATTAGCCCCAACATACCTGAGCTGTGGCAGTGTTCTAGCTTTAGAAAGAACATGGTAGTATTACCATGCAGACTATTGTGGGGGAAAAAAGGAAAAAAAATAGCCCTTAATATCCAGAAGGTGGCCTTACATAAGTGACTAGGACATGTTATTCTCCTATTGGATATAAACAATCTTGGGCATACCAGTATCAGACAAGGTTACTCAGAGACCATAATATAGTAAGACAAACAGGATTACTTCATAATTTTTTTCTAAGCAGAGATAAAAAATTAAGGTCACGATATCACCCCTATAATACAAAACCCTCCATCTTTTGGCACAAATGAGTGACTGCTACTTCTTTCCTAGTCTGCTCTCTCTACAGATAAGAATTATTGACTGCCAATCAGTGTCCCTGCTTTCTGAGAACATCCAATATAGAGTGAACTCCTGCTTTCTTATACCATCCCTCACATCACTCAACCAAAGGCCAAATCCTGTAAGTGGGTCTTTCTTACACCTGCTATTGATGGTTTCCTCTGGTGTGTGTTCTCCCTCACCAACGCAAGTAATAAACCCAACTTGTTTGATTATGGGTATGTTCCTGGTGGTCTTTGGTTAGAGGGCATGGACACCACAGGTCAGATTCTAGACAGAAGTCCAGTTCTAAGGAGTGGGCCAACATTTAGCAGATGAGCACTTATTAAAACTGCAACAAGTTAGGAGCTATACACCAGCTGAGGCTAGCCCCAGGGCCTAGCTCTTGGAGCTAGTTCTTACCAAATCTAAAACCAAAGCACTCCAGAAAGTAGTGCTAATGTCACAGCTTCAACTGGAAGTGGGCTCTTTAAGGTGACAGGTAACACTCGGGCCTGCAGTAGGGAATTAGGGGACACAGCAAGGAGAGAAGGAAGAGCCAATTAGTGAGTTGAGCTGTTTTTATAATACTGTTAAAGTCTTGAAATATTATCAGCCAAGGGTCTTTGTGATCAGAATTGTCAAATCTGTCAATCACCCAGAGACATGTTATTAAAGAAAACTAAAAATAATAATATAGTTTCTAGAATATAGGAAATACTAAGGAAGTCTAGCTATGAGGCCATTTATACCATGTCCTTTTTTATTTAGTTATTCTCTCTCTCTCTCTCATATGCACACCCCCCTTATCACTATATTTTTATGTTTTTCTTTTTGCAAGCTTTTTATACTTGTTTCCAAGGTTAGATGTCCTGACTTGTTTTATTCTTTGTTTAAAGCAATGGTTCTAAACTTTGACTACACATTAAAATTTCCTGGGTAGCATTAACAACAACAATAAGTCCAGTGTCCAGGACATGCCCCAGACCACTTGATTTAAAATCTCTGGAGTAAGACTCTGATATCATTTTTGGTTTTTGCCTTCTTCCTTATGAGCAGGTGACTCCAATGTACAACCAAGAAGGAGACCCACCGGGCTTAGAGTTTCTTCCTTAGCTTTGACAAGAGTCTCGTTGTTTAACTGGTGAGTTCTTTTCCAAACAGTAGGTCACACTTTCAGACTATGTTCCTCTAGTTCCTAACCTGCCTTCAGATTCCTCCTGGGGGGTTTTAATCTGAGAGTTCCAGGATAGGCTCAGCCCCCTCAGATCGTTTCTAAGGAATAAGGGAAGCTTGAGTAAAGACGTTAGAGAATAATGGAAGCTCTCCCACCAGGAATGCAGGGGTAACATTTAAAATCATTAAGAATAATCTGACACCAAACAATCAATATACACAGTGGCAGTAGTGCTAGGGTGGAGGTGGTGGGGAGCAGGGGGCTGTCGGAGAGATTGTCAATTGTGCTGTCAAATCTGAACTGCTG
Organism: Mustela nigripes; assembly: GCF_022355385.1. NCBI lineage: Eukaryota > Metazoa > Chordata > Mammalia > Carnivora > Mustelidae > Mustela > Mustela nigripes. The sequence goes on along the minus strand of NC_081558.1, from coordinate 201,704,173 downwards.
GATGAAGGTGAGGCCCTTAGGATCCTAAGAAGGGATCTGGGAATCCAGGGCAGTGAAGGGGCACTTGGGGAACCTGAAACAGTGACCATGAACCAGTAAAGAACCATTTTAATGTCTAACGACCAAAGCCAGCTTTCCTGGATGTACTACCAGAGTATCAACCCTTCACAACCCTGTAGCTAGGACAACACCTTCCATCCTTATATGGCAATTCTGTATTTGCGTACATGCCATCTGGGAACACATTTCATGTGCTCAACAAAATGCTTGATAAATCAATGAATGAATGAACTTGGTCTAATATAGAGAGCCCTTTTGTTCTTTCTCACAACTTGTGAAAATAATTTCCTTTTTAAACCACAGCTACCCTCTTAGTGTCTTTAGAATTATAAAGATTGTGACGAGTTTCACAATGGCATTCTTTTTTTCAGCATTAAGTATACCCTGCACTTAGCATGGTGTTAGATATTACAAAGAACTGAAGAAAATATAAACTGAGACTTCTGAGTTCCTTACTATGGACACCTGCGGCTCCAGGTTAGACCCTGGCACCATTTCATCTCATGGTGCTACCAGACCCTATGGAATCAGCACCCAGAGGAAGCAAGCATCTCCAGTGACAGCATCACAGGTCCCAGGGCTGGCTATTGGAGAAGGTCACTTAGGCGCATGAAGACTTTTCCTTTACCATATTCCTCATAAATAACTTCCTAGTCATAGGCACAAGAGATCAAATTTCCTGATCTATATCAAACTATATGCTCCTTGATGTGTATTATTGTAATAATACACATCAGGCCTCTTGACCCAATTATTTAAAATTACATTAAATAATTTAAAATTACTTAAAATTACAGTGGAATCTAAGGTCAAACATACAACTGCCCTGGGACACCTGGGTGGCTCAGTTGATAAAGCATCTGCCTTCAACTCAGGTCATGATCCCAAAGTCCTGGGATGGAGCCCCACGTTGGGCCCTCCACTCAGTGGAGAGTCTGCTTCTCTCTCTCTCTCTCTCTCTCTGTCTGTCTCTCAAATAAATAAATAAAATCTTTTAAAAAAGAAATTTTAACTGCCCCCAATCCAGTATGTTACTGATTCACATTATTTTCACATCTCCTTCTTTTTTTTTTTTAAAGATTTTATTCATTTATTTGACAGACAAAGGTTACAGGTAGGCAGAGAGGCAGGCAGAGAAAGGGGAGGAAGAAGGCTCCCTGCTGAGCAGAGTGCCCGATGTGGGGCTCGACTCCAGGACCCTGAGATCATGACCTGAGCTGAGGCCAGAGGCTTAACCCACTGAGCCACCCAGGTGCCCCTCACATCTCCCTCTTAAAGAAAATTAAACCACAAACCACCAGTAGGCAATAAAGCAGCAAGTAAAACTGTATTTGATTCCTTAGAGAGAGCCCATAGTGGAAAAATGAGCAAACATTTTAACATTTTGAAAGTCTTAAAGTCTTAAAGGTTTATTGATTCTAAAAGTGTCCCAATTTAAGGAATCTAGACAAATAAATTTCTTTATATTTTTAAATATATGTGTATATATTTGATTTGGTTTAAATATTTTATAAATATTTAAAATATTTATATATCATAATATTATTATATTATTATATTTTTATACAAATTATTATATATTTATATTATTTATATATTTCTATGTAAATATATTCTATATTTCATATTGATATATATTTATATCTCCATAATAATTCAGTATGATACATGCATTTATTTGATGATTATGCTTGTTATCATGAAATATCCATGTAAAGATGTTCTCATGGGCATAAAGTGTCAGAAACAAGTGTGTTCCCTGACTAGGACTCTAAAGACTACCTTCTTGGTCTTTCTCTAAGTGGGTTCTTCGAAAAATAAGGTGACTGTCTTAACTTTTGGTACAATATGCCATCAGAGCCCTGCTACTTTAATGCCAATCTGGCTAAGGGTCTTCCCTCTCTTTCATAATTAGTTAATATTTAATACAGATCCGTGAAGATAAGTACTGGTATATCCTATTAAGGATCAAAATAAATTATTCCATTTTCTGTTGTGCAGGAAAACCCTATTCTCATGTTGGTGTCAAAAAAAACAGATTGAATGGCCATAATTTAATCATGTCACTACAGAGTATTATAGCATGCAGCTCTTATTATTCAAGGACTTAATTTGATGGTTGGTATTCTTTACATTAAATGTCTGTACAATATTTGGTTTTACTCCAGTTATTTGAATACATACCCCATGGAAGCTTAACATTCTATTAAGGTCCACCTTCTGAAAATAAGCTGTGAGTTTAAATCCTTTTAATGTATTCCCTATTTGGCATCTCTGTGCTTTTGATTTTTATGAACATGTGTTTCTATAGAGATGGCTGGATGAATTTGCAGCTGGAATAATGCATAAGCAGGAAAATATGCTGGGAACTCTTATGAAGAGATGAAGCTTTGAAGGAAAGGCTCAGCTAGCACCAAATTAGGTGAAGTTGAGAAACACTAACTCACGGAAGGAGAATTGGCTCCATGCAGAAGGAGAAAAACATTTATGTAAAAAGGATGGGAGTAAACTCAAGCTGAATCTTGGCCAGCCCCACTATTGAAGGGATCTGAACTGAGGAACTGGGGTGGAATGAGGGCCTGTGAGTTGTCAGCAATGCCAGCTGTCAACCTGTCATGTGAAACAAAGGGATTTGCAATTGGAGGCAAGCACGCAGAGCAAACACTTAGCAATCTGGGGTGGGTTAGAAGGCAATGGCGATAGCAACCTTCCCAGTCCACCAGCTGAGACATCAGTGTTAGCACTGCAGCCCACACCTACCCGAACCCATAACTGGATCACACAGGAAGTACAGTTGCTGATGGGGTTGCAATGAGATATTCTTGTCTAGCACAAAAGGTTCCATTTGTCTCTGGGTAGTGGAACATTAGGAATGGCCTGAAGGGTAGTATTTCCAGACCCTCTTGGCTACTGCCTACTGACCGAGGGAATAGTCAAAAGATATGTGTGAGAAATAAGTTACAAAGGAGAAAGGAAAGGGTGTTAACAGGAGTAAGCAAGGTCTAGGACTTACTGATTTTGAGTACCATTAGTAAATTAGGTCAGTTTTAGAGCACACCCACACTCCATCAGGACCAAGTTGTCAAATGCAAATTAGCCTTCAATAAAATTAAACTAGATTCAAAAATGAATCAGATTTAAGAAGACAAATTTTTTAATTTAAAAAATTGAATGATAAAACCAGAAGCAACATCATTGTACCTCACTGCTCACAGATACATTAATTCATTAATTTATTTATTATTTGTTTGTCACAAAAATAACATATGGTAGGCATTATTCTAAGTACCAATGGACAAAACATACAGAATTACTCTAATGGGGTGGGGGCCACAAAATTAGCAAGAAAAATACAAAATGATACCAGTTATTGATTTTCAGGAGGGGCAATAAAGCAGGCCATATAATAGAGATTGACTGTGGAAGGGAAGTGAGGTGACTTCCTTAAACAGAGTGATCAGGAAAGGCCTCTTTTCCAGAAGGGGTAGTTTCTGACTTAAGACCTGAATGGTTGTAAGGTGTTAATGGGGAAACAGAGTTCCAAGCAGAGAGCTAAGTAGCATCTGCTGTTAGGGCTCAAGCATGTCCAGGCATGTATAATGAACAGGGCTTTCAGGTCCAAGAGGTCTTAGTTTCTATGATTTAAATTGCCCATAGTCCTTGGTGTTTAGCTGAAAGAGAAGGGAGTAATGACCCACAAAAAAATGAAGCATTGAGAAAGGCCAGTCAAGTGTCTTATCCAGCCTGTGTCCAGAGACAACCATCTGAAATGAGTGAAAAGGGCTGCTACAGGCCAAAGATGGAGGAATGTGTTGTTTCCACAAGGGGCTCATGAGACACAAGAGAACAATGGTCTAGGTGTCAGGAGTTGGTTGGACAGCTGCGTAGTCAGGGCCAGGGTCCTCAATAAGAAAATATGGAGTCAGGACCACTGAAATAAAACAGCATTAACATTCTGTTTTTTAGCCTTTGCAGAAATGGCTTGTGCAAAATGTCCTAAAATAAGACAATTAACCACAAAAATTTATCAACATCACGGGCAAGTTAAGACATAAGTCCCCAAATGAGAGAAAAAAAAAAAAAACCCCACACACAAAAAGAACAAAAGCAAAAACAAAAACCATCAACACAGAGACATTAACATAACAGACAGAAGATATGTGACCAAAGCCCTGGTTGGCATAACTTAGCACACCCTAAGGGCTTAAAACAATTCTGCAAAAGAACTCATAAAAACCCCTTAATTTAGAAATTCTGAGGGCAACCCTCTCTGGACCCCTTCCCCTTCCAGAGCTTTATATTTTTGCTCAATAAACTTTGCTTTGTTGCATCTGGTCCACCACTTCATTCTTTGAAGTGGTGTGACCAAGAAGGCACTGAAGTCAGAGAAATCCTGCAACATAGAGGACAAAGCACATTCCAGAGCACAGGAGGGGCATATCCCCTATTTCTTTAGGAAGCCCTGTGTGTTTCCGGCTCATTGTGGACAAAGGAGAAAAGGACACCATTTTGACATTTCAAGGGTTGCAGAAAGTGCAGGTAGCAGCATATTCATCATGGATACTACCATTGAGATGGTGGGAATTATAAGTCTCTAGGAATGGTTGGAAAGGGAAGTCTCCTTCAATGAATTAGGGTGAAAGAACGGAGAAGAATGCTCATAAACATGTATTTGATAACCCACTTCTAGAAGGATTTGGGGTCTACAAGATAAACAGGGATTTAACTTAGCAAAGAATGAGCTATATTACCATATCTCTAGGCATAAAACCTCCTAGACCTTCACCCTTTTCTCTGAATCTTCCTTTCACATTTTTGTACCCCTGAGGGTACAGTTTTCCCTACTGCCCTCTCTTGGAATGGCTTTGATAAGTCTGGAGGGTCTGGTCTGGAGGTAAGGTAGATGACCTTATTGTTCTTTGTTGCCCCTTTCAGACAATTCTTACTCCATTTTCCTTAACCTCTCTCTCTCATCATAACAATAACTATTGGTGTAATGGGCTTAATCGTGTCCCCCCAAATTCACGTGTTGAAGTTCTAACCCCCAGTAGCTTGGAATGTAACTATATTTGGAGATAGGGTCCGTACAGAGTTAATGAAGGTTAAGTGAGGTCACTGAAGTGGGTTCTGATCCAAATGACTGGCGTCCTTACAAGAAGAGTAAACTGGACATGGACATGCTTAGAGGAATGATCATATGAAGACAAAAGGAAAAGGCAGCCATTCACAAACCAAGCAGAGAGGCTTCAGAAGAAACCAATTTGACTGACACTTTGATCTCAGATGTCTAGATAAATGAAGTTTAAGCCATTCAGCCTGTGGTATTTGTTGTGGTAGCCCTGGACGACTAATACAATCAGATACCTATTTTCCTTACTGCTATTATCTGTAGCTCTCTGAAGATTTTAGTATTTGGTTTAGTCCTGTTTCCTCCTATACAACCTCTGTCATAATCCTTGGTGATTTCTATAACTACGTGCATGACCTTTCCAACAGTTGGACTCTCAGTTCTTCGGTCCTCACCCTAGCCCAGTCATCCACTCACTCCCACGGTCATATCACAGATCAAAAACTCCTGAGCTGTGAGCTACTCTGCCCTTAACAGAGGCTAAGAAGAGTGTGAGCCTCCAAAGTCCCCAGCCAGTCACTCCTGGTCTCAGGCAATCTCCTGCGATTTCTATACAGATATGTTATAAACTACATGGACCACCACAGAAAAAAAAGCTAGAAGGCACTGCCCTAGATAATTACCATTCCCAGTGCACCGTTCACAACCTCACTTCAACAGTGACTTTTTCCCCATCCCCATCTCCATCTCCCCATCTCCTTTCTCTAGTTATCTAAATTCAGAAAAATTTTATCCAATTGGAAACTGAATATTATTGTACCTTCCAGAATAAATATTTGTTGAATAAATTAATGGATTAATAAATTTTCTTTAGAAATCTCCTTCTTCCCCAAAACTAGTAAGATTAGGATGAGGCTCTTTATATTTCACTAAGGAAAATGGGGCTTTCCTGACATACAAAAGACAAAGAAACTAATCTCTAGTTTAAATCAGAGTCTACAGCCTGAGAGCTAGAAAACCCTTGACAGCACCCCCAACACACACATATAGACAGACCTCTTCTCACTCTCCACATCATGCTTATCCAGAAGGCATATCAACTTTGTTTTTAGGGTTCTGTATTTTTTTATTTTAGATATCATTCATCACAGCTGTTGATGAAAACATGAATTTGTCTTCAAAGACCCAACTGCTGATATTCTGCAAAGGATTGTCTGTGTGTTTTTCAAGGATTAAATGTGACCATATGATTTAAAAACAATAATAAGAATCCACTCAATGTGGATAGGGAAAGTTTCAATAGTCTACAGAAAACATCACAATCTGCTCAGATAACCTATTGTTACTTATCTACTATCTTCAAAAATGTATAACTTCCTCTCCTCTAAAGATTTATATATGTATCTTCAAACTCTTCTGCTCCACTAATTCCACTGAGCCATGAAATTGCAACTGTGGGCAAGACCATCAGAGTTCACAATGATTGCAGCTTCTCTGCCAAAACCGACCCTCATTCTTCCACTTGCCGTTGACCAGAAGATTTCACCCCCATGTCCCCTTAAAACTCTGTCTCCTTAGGGGCGCCTGGGTGGCTCAGTGGGTTAGGCCACTGCCTTCAGCTCAGGTCATGATCTCAGGGTCCTGGGATCGAGTCCCACGTCGGGCTCTCTGCTCAGCAGGGAGCCTGCTTCCTCCTCTCTCTCTCTCTCTGCCTGCCTCTCTGCCTACTTGTGATCTCTCTCTGTCAAATAAATAAACAAAATCTTTAAAAAAAAAAAAAAAAAAAAAAAAACTCTGTCTCCTTAGCCCTCTTCATCTTACCCCCTACCTCTTCCCAATTATAGACTTGTCTCATTCACATTGCTCCATTCTGTTATCAATTTTAATTATTTAACATCTAGATAATGTATGCCTTGTGAAAAGAGTATGTTCCAAATATATCAAAAAATATATCAAAAACATTACTATATATCATTGTTGAGCCTACTAGGATTTTTTTAAAGAATTTAATGTGTGTTCTTGTCTCAGAAATATTTCTGTGTATGCTAAATCTACACCTGGATTTATGGCCCTTGTTAGTTGTTCATTCATACTTTACAACACTTATTATCGTATATCATGGGCAACCACTTAAGTGTCTGTTTCCCAAACGTTTAGTTTGGAACTTATTGTTTAATATGTTCTTCAATGACAAGTACCAGATCTTATTCCTATTTATATCCCCATAATCTTGCCAAGGGACAAGCACCTAGAATAAGTTGAACAACAATTTGTTGAGTGGGAAAAAAATGACAGGAAGTCATTTAATTTTTCATGTATGTTTATGCAGAAACATAAAGCGGCTATTGAGTTCTACCCTCAAGAAAATAAATAAATAAATAAATAAGATAGAATTCTATTTCAGAAATTTTTTGAAAGAGATTTACAACTAAAAATATGTCATTGCAGAAGTAGAGAAGCAATCACATTGCAAAACTGCAATGCCACCAAGAATAGAACAAGAAATCTCAACTTGCCAAAGGAACTCAATGTGTAATTCACATTTGAATCACTATTCTCGGGGTCAAAACATTTCTCTTCTAGTTTATTCTCTCTCTCTCTCTCTCACACACACACACACACACACACACACACACACACTTTCTCTCCATATATAAATAACATATATACTTCACACATACACACATGTGCATGTGTATTCACTCTCCTAATTTCAAGCCCACCTCTCATGTCAGTCATAAAATTATACCCAACTATTTCAAGTCACTTTGGGAAGAGAATAATTGATTACATTAGTCAAGCAACCAACTGTTTTATTTTATTTTTTAAATATTTATTTATTTTAGGGAGAGAGGGAGTGTGCGGGCAGAGAGAGGGGCATAGGTATTAGGGGAGAAGCAGACTCCCCATTGAGTGTGGATCCCAATAATGGCTCCATTTCAGGACACTGAGATAATGACCTGTGTCAAAATTGAGGTAGACACTTAGCCACACAGGTGCCCTGCAACTGACAATTTTAATAGCCAACTGAATCTAGTCAATTAGTTAAGAAGAAGATACCAATTATGAAGAATTGCTTAGAAGAATTTGGTCATTTGGTCATTATTTTTATGTAGTTTATCTGGGAAGAGTTATATTCACCCCTTCCCCCAATTATAACTGATTCTCCCCTGTGGATTAATGTTCTTTTACCAGCCACCATCTGAGAGGATTGAGAACTGACAATAATGCAAACCTCATAGTGACGTAGGTAGGAAAAAGATTTGTTGAATAAAGACACAATCTCCTACGTGCAAAAAAAAAAAAAAAATAGTAATAATTGAAATAAAGTTGGTTCTTTCCAATTTTGATGGTCTAGGCATGCACATAAGTCCACAAAGAACTTCCATTAGTAATTATCACAGATTGAGACATCCTGGTAAGAAATGCAAAAATCCACTGTGAAGCTGCCCCAAATATAACATTATGGGTAAATAATGTTTAGATTCTTTATTATGAATAAGAACATACATACTCTGGCATAAGGTATGCATTGAAAAGTAAATCCTTAAATTGTCCAAAACCAGTAAAGAAAACAGGTACAATGAATGGAATTTGGAAAAAGAAATTAAGTAAAATATTTTTATATTTTATAATGTATTGTTCAGTTCTTTTCATTGTTTCCAAAATGCAATTTAAATTTATGTATATTAGAGTTTAAAGTGTGTGGAGGTTATATTGACTAAAAATGACATAACTTGCTCAATTTATAGATAGTGATTTAGAGTAAAGAAGTATTTATGAATATTACTATTTTGAGACAAATTATGCTTTAAAAATGTAACCCAAGACATAAGATACGATTTGATATTTTACTACTAAATGGGATAGATTGATTATGGGAAATATCTGTGGGGATGACCTAGTTAAATATATTCTCCTATAAAGCCCAGCTAGATATCCTAGCATGACACACTCTAAAAAGTCCATGTATATTTAACAAAAATATACATGACCAATGCCAAAAAAATTTACTTTATCCAGAAGCAACCCGGTATAAAATTATTCATATCTTAGGAAAGGGTCATTTTAGGCCAGTCAAAAGTTATGTAAAAGCAGATTTTTTTAGGCAGAAGTCCGGAGGGCTTGGAATATACATTCTAAAAAGAAAATTCTATTCTCCAAAGTTAAGAAGGTTTTGAGTCAGGTCACACACTGGCTTTCCCTATTCCCAAAGAAGCAGTGGCATTCATTTTGTGTCAACAAGTAAGACGTCCATCTTGAGTTTATTTGTCTTTTATAGTGAAACTGGAGCTGGAGGAAGTGTCGCCTCCAAGCTTGCTCTTCTCCCTGACATCTCTTGTTAGAATAAATCATCGAGACAGTGGAAAATTAGCAAGAACGTTTTTCTCTTGGTGTTTTGGCTTCCTCACATGATTATGGCTCGTTCCATTGCTTTTGACGGATATTCTTGCTTCTCTATTTCCTAAGAGGTGAATACATTCAATGCATTCATTTTGTGAGAAAACGTTCCTCCCCGAGAACATTTTTCTCTGCTGGCAACCTTCCTGGAAGCTAGAGAATTCACAAGAAGTGGGTTTTCTTAGTGGCCTAATCACAGCCTGGAAAGAAGTATGCTAATGTTTTCACCATGCTTCAACTACCTCATACAACATTATACAGATTGATTTTAATAGGAAAATCACTCCAAAAATGGAGTTGGAAATGGAATTAAGAAAACAAATAAGTTTTTTCTTCACTCTTTAATATCTTCATTGATATGACCCCCAAAAAAGAAAGGTATAGGAGAAACACTAAATTCTACCTTCATATATACCAGATATCCTTGATTTGAAATTTGAATCCTTTAGAATTTTTATTAATAGTTAGTAGTATTATAGTTTGCATTTATGTAATACATTGTATTATTCCAATCAATTCCATTCATTCTCAAAACAACCTACTGAAAAAACTAAGTCATATATTTCTATTTCTACTTTAAATCAGAAGCTGAAATCTCCCAAGTTCACTCAAGTTCTCACTCAAATAAAACTTGGACCTGGGGGTGCCTGGGTGGTTCAGTGGGTTAAAGCCTCTGCCTTCGGCTTGGGTCATGATCCCAGGGTCCTGGGATCGAGCCCCGCATCGGAATCTCTGCTCAGCAGGGAGCCTGCTTCCTCTTCTCTCTCTGCCTGCCTCTCTGCCTACTTGTGCTCTCTCTCTGTGTCAAATAAATAAATAAAATCTTTAAAAAAACAAAAACAAAAACTTGGACCTGGAGCCATGGGTAGAAGAATAAATGAAACAAGATGGGATTGGGAGGGAGACAAACCATAAGTGACTCTTAATCTCACAAAACAAACTGAGGGTTGCCGGGGGGAGGGGGTTTGGGAGAAGGGGGTGGGATTATGGACATTGGGGAGGGTATGTGATTTGGTGAGTGCTGTGAAGTGTGTAAACCTGGTGACAGAGATTCGCTGTTTTTCACAGGAAAAGAAAATTATAAGCTTGGGCTCAAGTAATCATCTATCTAAACAAGATAGAAAATTTTCTTGCTAAAAAATAAGAAAGAGAAATTGTACATAATATGATTTAGTTCTCAAGAAAACAATACCAACTACATAATGTTCTCCATTTCAGGAAACTATTGTCCTAGAAGATAGGTTTTGAATGCTAAACAGGGCTATGTAATGATTGAATTCCATGCAAACTGAATCTATTGCATTCCCACTTTATGGGTAGAAATTGTCACAGGCCCCGAGGACTCAGACATGAAACTGCATGACCTCTGCCTTTTACAATATTTATAATTTCATGGGGAAGGAAGGCAGGTATAAAAAACAAACAAACTGAAGAATGCTGTAAGGGCTTTCATGGAGGCATCAAAAAGATAGATATAAATTAATATGCTTGGAGGATAAGGGAAAAGGTCACAAAAAAGTTGATAGCCCCAAGAATCTGGATCCCTGGCACTCTAGCTTTTGCATAGTTCCCTCCCACACTGATGGCTGGCCTTGGTGACCAACAAACTACTGAGAAAGGGAAACTATGCGGAGTTCAAGACTATATCATAAAAGATATTTCAATTTCTGCCTTTCTCTCTCTTGAATCACTTCCTCTGGAGGAAGTCAACTTCTGTGTTGTGAGAACACTCATGCAGGACTGAGGAGGAGTCTACAAGCTCAGTAAATAAGGCCTCCCACCAAAAGCCAACACCAGTTAACAACGGGTTAACACCAGTTTGTTAACCATGTGAGCAAGCAGTCCTCAAAGCGGAACCTCCAGCTCCAAGCCTTCCAGCTGAGTACATCTTGGCTATAATTGCATGAGAGAACCCAAGTTAGAATCACTCAGCTAAGCCGATCCCAAATCTTGAAGTATGTGTGAGACAGATGTTTGTTATCATTTTATGTCATTGATTGATGGGTTAATCTGTAATGCAGCAACAGGTAACTAAACACAGGTCTTAATGGATCAACTAGAAAGAGCTAGATAAGGGATGGTAAAATTCATTCCAAGAATAAGAAACAGAGCAGTGCCTACCCAGCTCAGTTGTCTAAGTGTCTGCCTTCAGCTCAGGTCATGATCCCAAGGTTCTGGGATTGAGACCCTCATCATGCTCCCTGCTCAGCAGTGAGCCTGCTTCTCCCTCTGCCCCTTTACCACTTCTGCACTCTCTCTCTCTCTCTCTCTCTCTCTCAAATAAATAAAGTCTGTTTAAAAACAAGAGTAAGAAACAGTATGCAAAAGCATAAAGATGCAGAACAACACTATACATTTAGGAAATGATAACAGACTCAAAATGCAAGAGTAGGGTTATATGGAGTGGCGAGTTAGAAGATGAGGCTAGGAAAGAAAGAGGCATTTGTTGAGGTTATGAATACCAAGATGAAGAGCTAGAGTTCTATCTGTAGGCACTGGGAGGTATTGAAACTTCTAAGTAGTAGCAATCAGCAGCAGCAGCAGTGGCAGCACATATAGAGAATGACTATATGCCAGGCACTCTTTAAAGAATTTTCCATAAATTCATTTAATCCTCATCACAGTCCCATAAAATAGGCGTTTCTATTATCCCCATCTTACAGAATAGGGAACCAAAGAATGGGAAAAGCGAAGGGGAATTTGAGAACATTTGCAAGGTAGTGATTAACAACAGAGATTAGGAACAAAAATAGCATTAGAGATGGACAGTAGATACTACTGAGAAATGACAGTATTGGTACCTATACCTTGCAGGTCACTGTGAGGCTGGGGTAGAGTATGGAGCAAGTGAACTAAAATGGAGGAGATTGTAGTTTCATAAAGGAATCCAAACAAATGAGGGAGATTACCACTGCCAAAAAAAGAGAGAAAACTATGAAAGAGCAAATTTCAGGGAGATACAGAAGATTAAATCCAAGGCACAATGGAAGGGAAAAGAATCTCATAAATGGAGGAAAGAACACAAGGATATTTAAAGAACGAGGAACAAAAGTTTAACAGAGTAAAGGACAGGGTTGCCTGGGTGGCTCAGTTAGTTGAGCATCTGACTCTTGATTTCAGCTCAGGTCATGTATGATCTCAGGATCGTGAGATGGAGCCCAGCATCAAGCTCCATGCTGGGCATAGAGCCTTCTTAAGGTTCTCTCTCTCCCTCTCCCCCCTGAAATACAGGGGCATCTAGGTTGCATAATTGGTTAAGTGTCTGACTTGCTTGTGGCTCAGGTTGTGATCTCAGGGTCCTGAGACTGAGCCTGGCATCAGGAGTCTGCTTGAGACTCTCTCTCCCTCCCCCTCCATCCCTTCTCCCCATACCTCACTGTCTCTCTCTCTTTGTCTCTCAAATAAATAAGTCTTAAAAATATATTACATACAGAATTACTCCTAGTAAGATGGGTAAACCTCTGGGAATGTACAATTAATATCCAATCTGGAGATTTATCACTTAACTAAATGCTGAATGATACACATGATAGCAAATATCTATTAAAGGTTTGCAACTGTTATAATAAGTAATGAATGTGTCCATAACCAATAGTCACTGTGTTGATTTGGTGTATCTCAAGAAGACTCTTTCCTCAAGGGTATTTTTAGGGTCGCTATAAAGTGATCATATCACCTCACTTTTTTTTTCCACAGAGATTCTCAGGGAAAACTCCCTCTCTGAATGGAGGCTATGATTTTTGTCACCTTCCCCCTGGGAATTCTCAGTAACTTTGCTTGTATTTTACAAGATGCTTTAAACTCCCAGAGGGAAAAGGTGTTGTGAAATTACTATTATTATCCAGCTCGTGTTTTCATCTGTGTTTATTTTTCTGAGTCCCATGGAAGATTTCCATAAAAGCCAACCACAGAATGCTACCTTGAGGTGTTAACAAACCATTAAAAATCACCCAGAATTGCTGATGAAGTGAAAGAAAAGTTCAACAAAAAGACCATCTAGAAAGAAAATCAAAATGAATTCATTTGTTATTAAAAATAAGCATGCTCAAAAGTGTTGTTAATAAGCCATTGACCTAATGTATCACCTTCATAATGAGGTTCATCAAAAGCCATGCCATCTTAGTTGCACCATCTTGTAGAGTCAGCATGGATGGAACCAGCACCAGCTCCCTGAGGTACCCTGAATCTCAACAACAAGGTTTATCCACAATGTTTTAAGTTCTTCAGTCCTCTATTCATCCACACACTGTTTGCATACCTTATTAGAGCACTTATAATTTTGCACTGCGATTGATCATGTTCTTTTCTGGTTTACCTATCTTCCCTTAAAATCATCCAAGGAACTAACCATATCTTATTTATTTGGAATCACTATAGCACCTAGCAGAGTTCACAATTAAAGAGAAATAAATACTCTAACAGTAAACTATTCAGTTGGTCACTTTTACCCAAAGATGGATAGAATTGCCAACATACGTCAATCTATCTTTCATTTAAAAATACCTTTCTACTTAAGCCCCCATGTTGCATCACCACTTCCTCATATCAGGGAGATCATATGA
>NC_081558.1:201672374-201685082 GCF_022355385.1 Mustela nigripes | reverse complement strand
AAAAAAAATAATAAAGCTACATCTTAGAACTAGTAGATATTTCTTGGTGTAGTAATGCCAGAAAAGAAGGATAAATACGTGATGTGTATAATAAACAATTATATTTATGCCCCATTTTTATATCATTGAATGAAAAATGGACTTCAGTCCAGAGCAATTCTATTTAGTGCTTTATCAAAGAACATTTAATTCTGAAGAATAAAAAAGAGTCCTACAATAAAATACTCCACCACATGGGAACAAGAGTCTAAGGCGCTCTATTTAAAAGTTATGCTGTTCTCTTTTTTTTTTTTTTAAGATTTTTTAAAATTTATTTACTTGAGAAGGAGAGCTCATGAGAGAGAGAGAGAGCACAAGCAGGGGCAGGAGGAGAGAGAGAGGAAGAAGCAGACTGCCTGCTGAGCAGGGAACCCACTGTGGCTCTCAATCCCAGGATCCTGGGATCATGACCTGAGCTGAAGGCAGACACTTAACCAACTGAGCCCCCCAGGCTGTTCTTTTAAAATAAATTTCCCTCACCATTCATTCCTTCATTAAATATCCTTCAGACTCTACCACATCCCAGAGACTCGTCTAGATACTGGGGAGGCACTAATGAATTGTTATGGTCTCTGTTCTGAGGTTGCTTACAAATTATAGTATAAAAACTATTGAACAGATAATCAAACAAATATATAATTGATTTGTGATCATTGCTTTAAGTAAAAATAACAAGATATTTACTATATAGGGATATCTGTTGTGTGAGAACATAAAATAAGGCCATCTTATTTCTTATGGATGATGATGATGATGTGTGGTACACAGTTCATAGAGGAAGACTTCCCTGGGTTTTGCTCTAACTAGGAATGAGAAGCCAATGCAGGCTTTTAAGTAGATAAGACATGATCAGTTTTTATTTTATAAACTAACATGCGCCAGTAACATAGAGGATGAGTCCATGATAAATCCCAGTTTTACCTCTTAGTAGCTATGTCATCTTCAGTGTCCACATCTTTAAAGCAGTAAGAAGCAGTAAAACAGTAATTCCTCCTCCAAGAATTATATCATGGATTAAATCAGAAATCCAGAGCAAGTACTCAAAAATATTACCAATTTTTAACATATGAGAAAGAAAATGGGAACCAGGACCAGTTTGTCAAATTCCAAGGGTCTGATTTGATGATGAAAGAAAACTACATTTCCTATGACTTTTTAAAATCAGCAATTGGCTTTTGAAAGTTTGTAAAATTATAACCCATTTTTCAAAATAAAAATAGTCAATTTTCAAATTGATGATGAATATAGCGTGTTCCCATGTTAAAAGATTAATAACACTTCTAAAGGATCTATGTTCATATGCTATGCTCATTGCTCATTTACAAGAATACCAATTCATCTAAAGTGCATTAATAACATCAAAGTATTCAACCATAGCAATATTCTTCTAATTTCATCATTAGATTCTGTCATGTCCGTAGTCATGAAAATTACAGCTCAGCTAAGATAGGAATTAGCCTGATTTTGATTCCTACTTAAATATTTCATACTGTATCATTAAAACAATTTCAGATTTTTATAAATCCCCAGATTTTTCATTTATTCTAACTCCATTACCAATGTTTAAAAAAAAAAAAAAAAGAGGACCCACAAGTCTACTTTATTCACCAATTTTAGTTGCTGCGAACTTCAGGACAGGATAAAGAACAATGTTATTCCTTTGTTTCTTTTTTTTTTTAATTTATTTTTTATAGTTTTTTATTTTTTATAAACATATATTTTTATCCCCAGGGTATTCCTTTGTTTCTTAAAAACATTTGGCAAATGTTAAAATTGCTCTTCTGATAACTTATCTATGTTTAGAATTTAGTTTCCTTATTTTTATTTTCCTTATGTAATAAGTTCAAGAGTTTGTCTAGTCACATATATCTAAAGAATGAACAATAAAAACGAACAAGCCTACAAAATGCAATATAGGCAGGACCTTCACTTCCCAGTATTTCATAGCCCCACTCCCTCTCTTTAACCTTTTAAAAATGAATAGACTTCATTTTTTTTAAGATTTTGTTTATTTGAGAGAGAGAGAGAGTGAATGAGAGAGAGAGCATGAGTGGAGATGGGGCAGAGGAAGAGGGAGGAACAGACTCCCCACTGAGCAGGGAGCCCAAAATGGGGCCCCATCCCAGAATCCTGGGATCATGACCTGAGCCAAAGGCAGACACTTATCTGACTGAAATACCCAGGCACCCCAATAGACTTCAATTTTTGAATAACTTTAGGTTTGCAGAGAAATTGACCAGATAGTACAGAGTTTTCATATATCCTCTGCATCCAGCTTCCTGTTATTACCATTTTATATTAGTCATGGTAATTTGTATAAGTAATGAACCAATATTGACAGTCCATTATGAACTAAAATCCCTAGTTTATTTGTATTTCCTTACTTGTTACCTAAAGTCCTTTTTCTGTTCCAGGATCCACTCATGTATTGCGTTACATTTAGTCATCATATCTCCTTATGCTTTTGTGGGCTATGACAGTTTCTTAGACATTTTTTTGTTCTTGATGACTTGACAGTTTGGAATAGTACTGGTCACGTATTTTTCAGGCTGCTTATCCACTGGAATCTGTCTGATACTCTTCATAAATAGACTCGGGGGAGGACTATCAGGGAGGAAGATCACAGAATAAAGTACCATTTCCTCACATCAAGGGTATATGTTCTTGACCTGATTTATGACTGTGGGTATTGATGTAGTGTATGTTGGGCTTTTCCACTGCAGTTACTTTTTCCTCCTTTCTATGCTGAATACACTAGAGGGAAGCAGCTGTGTGCAGTCCACACTTAAGGAGTGGGTAGTTATGCCCTTGGTCCTCAAAGTGGAATATCTACATGAATTATTTGGAATTCTTCTGCATGGGAGATTTGCCTCTTCTATACCTTTCAAATTTATTCAGTCACTTATTTATATCAATATGGACTCATGCATATTTATTTTATAATTTGGATTATAATACAATACCACTTTATTTATTTTATTGCTCAAGTTGTTCTCGTGTTTGCTAGTTGAAGCTCTTTCAAGTGAATTCTTTCTCCTTTGACATATCCTCCTTAATATAGCTTTTGGGATTTTTTTTAGCATCTTCTTACCTTCTGATACTGTAAGATGCTCATAACTCCTGTTTTATAATTCCTGCCCCAGTCCTAGAATCACCTATTTTTCAAAGTACCCTGGTTCCCTTTATTGGAGAATGGAATTAAAAACCAAGATCTGGGTGGGGGGTATGCTCATTGCTACTAGGATGTAGTTTCTTTTGGGTCCTGTCAGCTGATAGGGCCTTTCTCGTACTTTACTCCTGTTCCGAATGACATAGTTTGGCCGCTGAAGACATCAGAGTTTCCCTGACCTGGAATCTTGATTACCTCTATGGTTCTTTCCAACTCTAACAAACTTGTTAGGATTCTGTCAAGGAAAGGATGGCCAATTATGGCCCCAAACTATAATGCAAGAAATGAAGATAAGGAGATCCAGGACAAGCTTTCTGTGGGTCTACCCAATCAAACGCATACTCCCATGGGTTCATTCTTTTTCTTTTTTAATTTAATATTTTTTATTAACATATAATGTATTATTAGCCCCAGGGGTACAGGTCTGTGAATCGCCAGGTTTACACACTTCACAGCACTCACCATAGCACATAACTTCCCCGATGTCCATAACCCCACCACCCTCTCCTACTCCTTCCCCCCCAGCAACCCTCAGTTTGTATTGTGAGATTAAGAGTCTCTCTTATGGTTCATTCTTTACAATGACTCTGACATACATTTCTTCTATTTACATTTTACCCTAATCCAGATCTGTCCCATATCCACAGAACTTCCTAATGCAAGGTTTTCCAAACTTAACACTGTTGATATTTTGGACTGGATCATTCTTTATTGTGAAGGGCTATCCAGTGCATGGTCAGGTGTGTATCGGTGGTGTTTATGCACTAGATACCAGTAGCATCACCATCCATTTTGGTGTAACAACCAAAATTATCTCCAGACGTCATCAAATGTTCTCTGGGTTAAGAAGTGATGCTCTGATATGAAAAGTTGACTTTCCAGAACCTGCTGCCAAATCCTTCTGACACCACAGTCCGCCTGCCCGCCTGCCTAGACGGACATGTTCCCCAGAATGGAGCCTGTTCCACAATGAGTACTATACTAAACCAGCCCCAACTGCCCACTTTGCCCCTGTGACCTCAGGGTTCTCGTTTTCCTATGCTACCTTGGCCAATGACTGAAACATCCCTGACTGTGAAAGGCTTATTGTCTCTATCCTTTTGTTGTTTGTCAGAGAGGACTTTGTGCTATTATCTCAACAAGTGAATGCTTCCCTGTCCATTTCTAACCTGCTAACACTTCAAAGGCAATGACTATAATCTGAGCTCCTCTTTATCTCCAACATGTCTAGAAAGGGCTATAATATATAACTTGGTTCACTGACCTTTTTTCAACTCTTTACATTAACACATCTGAGGACATCAGAAGAGTATCTGAAAAAATCAATAATTGGGAACAAGAGTAAAACGCAAGCTTATATTCTTTGTCAGCTGATAATATTATTTTAATGGAGTAATAAGGTTTTATTGTTCTGGATCCCTACTTGAAGCTTCATAAGGGGGATTTGGGAAATTATCCCCCATAACTGATGTTTGAGCTCTTCTTCAATCTTTTCCCCCAGTTAGGGTAAAAATTTTGTGTAACTATGAGATGAGGGGAGCAAAAGCTTAAATAAAGATGGAAAATTCATTTTTTTATATTGCCTCTTTATACTCTGGCCTACCTGTCAATGACATCATCTCTATACACTGTTGACACATTTTCTGGTCTTTCTAGTACCCTTACCTGCTTCTGGCAACAGCATCCCCTGTCCTCCTTTAAGGAAACATTCTTCACTCAAGATATGATTATAGACAGTTGGAGTCTCAAGGGTCTTCTTTAACCACATAGACACATGGGTATAGACAATCAGTCATCCTACTATAAAGTAAGAACTCCGTCTCACAAATTGGCCCATTAGGGATGTGTAAAACTAAGCCCATCTGCTTTTTGTTTCTAATTAGGGGAATGTATGTCTAGAACCACTGTTGACTTCATCCTACTTTCCGTAGTTGGAAAGAATGCAGCTAGAACAGAAAGAAGCAGAGATGGTCAGAGTTGTGCTCCCAGGTCTGTCTGCCCCCATCTTCAGTGATCCATCTCAGCATCCGTGGTAGATTCCACTATTGTTCACAATGATTTCTTTCCCTCTTTGTAAAAAGACTCTGTCCTCCCTGTGGTCATGTCACACAAATATCTCCTTGTGGGAGGTCTGATCATGTGGCTTGCTTTAACTGATAGAATACAAGCTGAAGTAATTTATGATACATGCACACAGAACCTTAAAGAGCCACCACCAGGATGTATGATTATTTTTTTCTTCTTACATTAGACTGAGATAGGGGCTGCCCTGTCAGCCCAGTTCCCAGAATGAGAACGTATGTGGAACACAGCCACACCAGAATGCAAAATGAACAACAAAAAAAAACCTTTGCTATGTACAACAAAATCTCCTTCTGATAAATCTCTCTCTCTCTCTCTTTTCTATTTCTATCTCCCTCTTTCTATCTCTCCCAGAAAATGGTCCCACCAGGTTTCTATCCCTGTGACCGGAAACATTCTAATTACCCTATGACTAATACTCTTTATTCCATAACTAACACATATAATTTAATAACACACTTGTACAGCAAATTAGCAAGTCAACATGTGTGAACAGGTATACATAGTCTATCCCAGAAATGATTATTTCAATGTCTAATAAAAAATTATTTTCAACATTAAACATCTGCTCACAGATGCTACATAAGTTTTCACAGCCACATTAATTTGTTCTAACACTCATATTTACATTGTAGCTTATGTTTATTTTAAGAGTCTCATCATCAAATACAATACTTATAATTTCCACTTCCTTTAATAATTCTTTCAACATATTTTCACTATAAATGCTTCTTCTCCCAGCTTAGGAAACATAATTAGCTCTCAAGAATTGTTAAATTTACTTTGGACATGTAATATTGTTTGTTTTATGTTAAAATTGAAACACATATGTCTAGGTATATAGTAAAAAAATGAAATTTCTCTATCTTCATGAGCAACTGTATGATAGACTACTAGTGCATATCCATATCTGGTTCTCCCCCTTCCTCTAAATACTAGAAAGCTTTCCCTCCCCACCCGCCAATAGTTTTGCAGTTATAGCTAAATAACTAGTTCCATTTCAGTGATTTTCAACCAAGAGCAATTTTCTCCCCACCTCCCCCAACCACCAGGAAACATTTAGTAATGTCTAGAGACATCTTTGGCTATCACAGCTGCAGGCAAGTACAGGCATCTAGTATGTAGAGCCCTGGGATGCTGCTACACATCCTACCAAGCACAAGACAGTCCATCCCCAACAAAGAACTCTTCAGCCCCAAATGCCATTAGTTAAAGTTCAGAAACCCTGTTCAGAGCAGAGAAATTTAAGTGGAAGTAATGTAGGTCACTTCCAAACTGTGGCCTTCAAGATCCTATCTTCCCTTTAAGAAGAAACCATGAAGGACACCTGGGTGGCTCAACTGGTTAAGCTTTGGGCTCAGATCATGATCTGAGGGTCCTGGGATCAAGTCCCATATGAGGCTCCTTGCTTGGCAGGGAGCCCCCTTCTCCCTCTGTCTTCTCCCTGATTGTGCCTGCTTGTACTCTCTCTCTCTCTCTCTCTCTCTCTCTCTCTCTCTCTCTCTTCTCTCTTCTCTGACAAATAAATGAATTAAAAAAAAAAAAACTTTAAGAAGCAATCATGGAAGTCATATGTTGAAATGTAAATCCTACAAGAAACAAATGGCCTAGCTTTCTGAGCCATTACATAGAAAGGAACTACCCTGGAGAGCTGCCTGAGCCTTAACAGTCTTTGTGTAATTATTACATCAGTCCCTTTTTATCCTCAACCTATGTTGTACTGGATTGCAGGGCTAATTTGTTATGCAGCATAATCCATCCTAGCCTTACCAATAAACGTAGTTTTATCAGTAATAATTAGCAATAATTTATTAGTAATGAATTTCCTAATTTTCACTTAGGTGAATATGAATATATTACATTTTTAAGATACCAACTCCTATCATATGCACAGCATCAAGCACCTTTCAAATATAACTTATCTTTAAGGCAAGTATCTTTTATTATTCTAGTCATTGACATATGCTGAAGATAGAAATGACATTATTCAAGCAAAACTGAGATTTGAAGAATGTATATTAAAGACCAGTTGGCAGTACACTCAATAATCTACAGAATGTAGAACATAATGGTGTGTGTAGGAAGGAGATCACCCAAGTCTGAAACTGAAACCGAGAAACTATAACTTCCAGGGAGTATAGAATGTTTTTGTCCAAAAGTCAAAAGAATGTAAAATAAGAGGTTTGAAAATGTTTATCCTTTTTTCCTTAGCAGTGTAGATACTGTGCTGCATTTCACAGCTGCCTAGCTACAGCAAGTTGATGTATGTTCATAACACAGTGGATGGTGGCTTAGGAAGGGAATCCAATAAAATCAGTGCTGGAGCCAAGAATAAAATCCAAGGAAAATGCCTCTAGTTAATCACTCCCCTCACTCCCCCTGCGTGCCAGAGAATGGCTCACATTCTAACTCAGTCTTACTGCTCATGCTTCAAAATCTTTAACGACCATATTCTTATGAGACCTAAAGTTGTTTAAAAAGGAACAAAGAAGAAAAATGAAATGTAATGATACCAGTGTGCAAAATATTGACAAGCTACAGAATGGTGAAACCTGTAGCAACTGTGCATTGACTTCAGATTTTCCCGATGGAAACATTTTATTGCCAAGGGGGCAATTAAAACCAGAACTCATAGATATCATTTTGTAAAAATCTGAAATTTATAGGCACGTATCCCATGGCTAGAGACTATTTTGATATAAGTAAAGGAAAAAATGCCTTGCCACATGATTTTGACCTTGTAATACTGCTCATTTCTAGAATACAGTCCTGCAGAAGTGAGACCATATGATGTTCTGGAAGGGACACGTGACTAGGTAGTTCTGGGATTCAAATTCTGATACTAAAAACTTTAAAAACTCCAGACTGGTTAGGCAAATATTGCTGAATCTCGGGCTCCACCACAAAACACTAGACCTCACCATTACCTGGACAGGAGTAGAGAAAATGTCCACATTTGAGACTACTGGCTGCTCAACTCTATTGTAGAAGTAACAAACCAATTAATGTATTTTGTTCAGGGTCAAGTGGAGAAGTCAGCCTGGTTCACACAGGTATAACTGCTCAAGAAGGTCCAATCCAAAAGATGGGATGGACTCACAGGAGCATCAGTGACAACATTAGTTCCCAATAATGCTCAGAGAGGGATGAAAATCATGTGGCTAGTAGTACAGGAAGGCTGATATGGCATCAAGAATGAAACATCAGGGCCTTGGCCTTATAGATTAGAATTCAGGGTTGGGTTCCAGGCACTATAGGAAACAAAAGTGCTAAAGACACAGAGGTGCAAACCCAACCCCACGACCTGGACTACCTCAAAAGAGGGATGCCCAGGTTATTCAAGCACAAAAGTTTCCAGGATAACACCCATATTAACTATTTCACACTATATCACACAGGTGGAACCAAAACTGCCAGTTTACTCCTTACCCTAATCAGAACTGGTGTCAAGACCAGAAGGAAGATATGTTTGCTGTGACTCATGTCAGACTCAGGCAAAGGCAATGACTGAAGAAAAAAATATGATGAATGAGTAAATTTAGCCCCTGAAATTTTTTTGTTTATCCTACCCTAAAAAAAGTGCTTCTAATACTGTCCATGAAAGTCCTAATACAAACTCCTTCTAATCTAAATGCTTTTCAATAAGTAAGCACTCCAGTACTGTGCATAAATGGAGTATTATAATTTTACAAAGACAGTGCATAAGAAATTAGAAGTTCAAGGATTAAAATTGAGAGAAAATACTCCAGTTGTTTCAAATTGTTACATAGTTAGAAGCCAAGAGAAATACTGAAATCATTGTGTTAGAAAGTATAAAATAATGTATCATTGTATGAAACATGTTATATTACACAACCTTTATTTTCTGACTGCATTTAAATTGTATCCACCAGGGCCTCTGCTAGACTGTGAAGATGGATAGTGCATATCATCCTTTCTAACTCCCAGTTACGGGACTCATCACAGGTACTCCTTCGATTAGTGTTTTCCCAAAGGAATACATTCAAACTGAGGCTGTGACATAGATGAAAAACATTAACTTTATGATCTCAAGTTTGACAGTAGGTTTACTGCACTGAAAACTGTGACTTATTTTACCCATATGAGTAATGGATAAAGCAATAACATTTTTAACCTAAACAAATCCCCCCTGGGGTTTCATGAATTCATTCCTAATTTTGTCTATAGGGAAAGTCATGGTGATTAGAGTTCTAAAATACAATGATCAAACTGCAACAGTAGACCTTCATCCAATTGACTGGAATTGGGTAATAGCTGCCCCTTAAACCCAGTGTGCGCTCTCTGATTTTCCATAGTCACAAATACTTCTTAAGTCTGAGGTCTGTTATTTGCTTTTCTGTCACTCCATTTGTGCTGTTAAACTCAACCTGCCCAGTCCCTGTGGGCATGTGAGTTTGCCCCTGCTATTTAGCCTTGACCGAAGAAAGATCCTGCTTTATCCTCACATAGCTCTTAATGCTTCCAGTGTCTCCTGCAAAGCTCTGGGAAGGACCCATGGAGCTGTGAGGAAGGGAGAGCATAGTCAGCCAGACCAACCTCCTCAGCCCAGTGGCAACAACTACTGCACTTAAGATCATCCTGTTTTCATGTTTTGTATGCAAATAGGCCCGAGATCAATGTTATTTTTGAATGCCTAGAGTGATTTCCACTATGTATTGCTTTTTAAAATTTTTTTTTTAATTTTTATTTGTTTGATAGAGATCACAAGTAGTCAGAGAGATGGGGCCGGGGCGGGGGCGGGGGGGGGGGGGAAGCAGGCCCCCCGCGGAGCAGAGACCCTGATCTGGGGCTTGATTCCATGACCCTGAGATCATGACCTGAGCTGAAGGCAGAGGCCCAACTCACTTTGCCACCCAGGTGCCCCCAACACTATATATTCTTAAGATGCCGAACATATCTAGAACGAACTATTCTGTTGTTTTATAGTCCAATGTTTTTAAAGGCAAAAATTAGGGCAACTTTCTTGGTATCATGATGTTATCATTATTTATCATAATTTCACAGCCTACGTAGATAGTTGTTCAACAAAACTCAAAGATGAAGTCTTTGTACAACAGAGATAAACAGACTATTGAGGATATACTGTTCTGCTGAAGGAAGGCCCTTAGTCCTCCACCAGGTTCATTTTTCTGAATCCCCACTTTTCTCCTTTAGTGGCTTTGATTAAAATTCTGGAAATAGATCCAACTCGCTGATAATGTAGTAGGCAAAATGTAAAACAGACCACATTAATCTGACACTAAGCTTTAAATATTCCTTCTCCTGCTTCATACAAAAGGAGCCTCATCCACCCTGTATTTTCATTCCTCCAGCTCCTTTCAGGTTATTGATCTTTGTGTTATTTCTGCAAGCACATGGAAAGGTTTTATGTGTATGAATTAAATCCATGATGCATAGAGGCTGCTTTATTCAGCTGTATATGCCTTTAATACACTTCAAAGTGAATCTTTTTAAAAAATTCTCATTAAGAGCTGTCTCCCATTATAACTTCTAAAGTTACTTGATAGCCTTATGCAGCTTTACAACACACACTAAATATAAATGAAGAGCAAATAAAAATAAATATTACACATCAGGAGTGCTCATAAAACCACTGTGTAATTGTTCTGTCCTCGAACCAAGCCCAAGAAAGTAGCACCTAAAATCCTATTTTTAATGTTCTATACTTTCTATTAAAACCTTATGACTGTTCCTAACATAAGGCCATATGCTTAAGCCCACATTAGGCAATTTCTCTTTTTCTCCTCATTAAAACAACAAAACAACATAAAAAACCCCAGAAGCTAAGCAAATCTTAGCTTTATGTTTTTAGAATCAACCTTTTTAATTAGAAAGATAAAGTGTTTTAATATTAAAAGCAAATTATTTATTCCCCAGGAATTTATTTTTCATAATACATAACACTAAATGTTCTGAACACATTATTTTATAGATTAGATAGGTCTCTAGGCCCAGGGTATAAATACCATGATATTCTAACAACCAAAGTTTATTCTCTTATTGCTTACAATGGTTTTATTCTGTAATAGCACTTATGATGTGTCAAGAAAATAAATCAATAGCAACTTGAAAAAAAAATATGGAATAGTCTCTATAAGGATCACAAAATGCAGCTGAATGAAAAATATGAATCTGAGTGGTTGCGGAGCTCTAACACTAGTCTTGGTGTCCAATGTCATACAAGTCATTTATTCTCTCATTGTTCACTGTTGTGAATATTATTACTGAATAGTAATTAATATATATGAATATATTACTATTGATACTACTATAATATTAATAATATATTAATTGTATAAATGTGAATTTATATTTAATAAATAATCGATCTATAGGGATATGTAATTTACATGTGTATACCAAAAGATTGTACATTATGATAGCAGACAATGTAACAAGAGCTTTATATTCAAAAATTATTTTGGGTACTTCAATTAAGATAGAAAAAATGAGAACCAGAGTCAAGAATCTACAATGTATATAAAGATGATAACAAAATGTATCAAGGTTTAAAGCTCTCTAAGAATAAATCAATGTACAGAAAAATTAAATTCTGACTGCAAAGGAGTAACTATTTCTGTTCTTGATTTGCCCAAGTAAAAATAAAAAGGTATTTTCAATTAAAAAAGGAAAAATAAATTATTGGGCAAAAGACATTTTATGAAAGAGGCTATCAAAAGCCCATAAGCACACAAAAAGATGATCAACATCATTATTCAACAGAGAAGTGCAAATCAAAACTTAAAATAAGATACCACTTACCAACTACCTAAATGGTCAAAACTAAAAAGGCTAATAATTCCAAGCTTTGGCAAGGATGTATAGCAAGTGAAACTCTCAGATATTGTTGATGGGAGTGTAAATTTATATAATAACTTTGAAATAGTACTTGATAGTAACTCTTAAAACTAAATATGTGCCTACTATGACCAATAATTCCACCTTACATTTATACGAAAGAGAAATGAATGAATATGTCCACTAAAGAACAAGACAAGAATTCTTAACAACTTTGTTCACAATCACCAGAAATTAACAACCCAAAGGCCCATTAATGGTAGAATATATCAATATTTTGTGGACTATTCACTTGCAAGTTAAAAAGAAAAGGGACCATTGATTAATACAATTAATATGAAAATTGTGAGCAAAATGATGCCCCAAAAAAGGACAGTCTTTTTATAAAAAAGCCTTTCTGTAAAATGTAATAACTCCTAAAAGTAATCAGTCAGAATACTTGTTTTAAGAGGGAATTGTAGATAGGTGGGTTTTAATAAGATAGAGGCAAAAAAGAGCCTTCTGTTTCATTTATTCTTCTCGTACCCACTTAAGCCCCCATGTTGTATCACAACTTCCTCATATCATAAGTGACTCTTAATCTCACAAAACAAACTGAG
>NC_081558.1:201261882-201343155 GCF_022355385.1 Mustela nigripes | reverse complement strand
TAAGCCGCTGCCTTCGGCTCAGGTCATGATCTCAGGGTCCTGGGATCGAGTCCCGCATCGGGCTCTCTGCTCGGCAGGGAGCCTGCTTCCCTCTCTCTCTCTCTCTGCCTGCCTCTCCATCTACTTGTGATTTCTCTCTGTCAAATAAATAAATAAATAAATCTTTAAAAAAAAAAAAAATCTGCAGGAAAATAGAACAGTTTTATTAGGTCACTTTATTTTATTTTATTTTATTTTATTAGGTCATTTAAAAATTATATTTATTATCATTTTATTTTATATATATTAATACATTATTATTTTTATTTTATTTGGTCAGGGGTAACAGGTGCTCTTGAGATGACGGGTCTTTTCTAGTCTTAGGCACTGCTGGTATCTTTAGTGACACAACTGTATCTGCTTCGGTAAATTAATGCTCCCATTAGCGTAGAATTCTCTGTTGTGAACAAAAGTGGGGAATAAGCTAGGCACAGTGGAAAGAGGAAGGGCAAAAATGGGAATTGGTGTGTAATTGGCAAGGACAGTAAAGGGTGGCTGATCGGACCGTAGGATTTATGATGATGCCCATGAACTCGGCCCCGGCCTCGCTCACCACGGTGCTTTCCCGAGGACTCCCATCTGTCCGTGCTACTTCCATGACCCTCTGCCATTTGGTTATCTGCCCAATTCACATTCTTTGACATTCTTGATCTATTAAGTATGTTGTCTGGTTTTACTTTCTTGTCAGAGTGTGAGGCTGTTCATTTGATTTGCTTCACCAATGAGTATGAATTATCAAAACTGCTCGATTTGCTTTATGAGAGCTTGCTGGTTTATTATTTTATAGTAATTTTTCAGTTCTGTTTGAATTATTATGTGCAAGTTCCCAGGCACATCCATATATTACTTCATGTTTTCCCTTTTTTAAAGAAACAAAAGTTATTTGCATGCAAATTATGACGTTTCCTTGCAAGAAAAGGCTGATGGTATTATTTATAGGGGGGGGGAGTCCCCTTCTTCATTTAAAATAATTGTTCAGGAC
Source organism: Mustela nigripes (assembly GCF_022355385.1). Taxonomy (NCBI): domain Eukaryota; kingdom Metazoa; phylum Chordata; class Mammalia; order Carnivora; family Mustelidae; genus Mustela; species Mustela nigripes. The sequence continues at coordinate 201,342,134 of NC_081558.1, read as the reverse complement.
TTTGCTGTTTATCCAGCAAGTGATAGAATCAGTATGTTCATGAGAATATGCATTCTCTTCGATGCCCCTGTGCTGTTTTAATTGTCTTTTAACCCTTCCAAGAGGCAGAATCCCTTCATCTCTGTTCAGCTCACCCTTTGCTTTGTCAAACTGCTATTTCAAAATGATTGGGGTTTTATGCCCTGTGTAATCTTCTTTAAATCTTTGCTAAAAGGATTCTTTTCTACCCTTTCAATCAGCACGGAGGTTATTTATCAAAGTGTTTCACTTTGCAGCTACCTCAAGGCTAAAAAAATTGGTGTTCACAATTCTGAGACGGCTGGCTCACAGAATGCTGTAAGGCCAATTTATGAGGAAGGCAGGAGGAAGCAAAGGGGAAGCAAGGCATCATTGTTTCATACCCTGGGCTTTTTTTTTTTTTTCTTTTGGCTTTCAAAATTAATAAAAACATGCGTTATTATAAACCAGATGTTGGAAAGGTCTCTGGCTGAATAAATCCACAGTGAATGGGGTAGGAGTGAAATATGTGTCAGGAGATCAAGGAACTCGAGCTCATGAAAGAATGCTTATAATTTAGTATTACAATTTTACTATGGCCTCTTGATAAAATGCTCTACTCTTAGGGGAAAATTCAGCATGCTTATTTCAGAGACAGTGTTTCCATTCTCTGCCCCTAACAATCCTACTGGTTTGAGGATTTAATGAATCCAAAGAAGTCTAAGTTTAAAATAGAATATTTATAGCATTTGCCAAATGAACAAAATGGAACATTCATTTCTACTGAGAATTTTAAGTATCCTTATGTATAATTGTTAGTCAAGGAAGAGCATCAAGGAGAAAATAAATCTTAAGACAAAGTGAGAGATCACTACCACTGTCAACTTACTGGTTTTGTTTTTTATAAGGAAGTGTACGTCCATTTATTATTTATATTTATTATTTTATAGCTGATTTAAGTATTTAAGTCATAAATTACCAAAGACATGTTCCTTTAGTTTTATGATAGTCTCCAGGCTCCTTTTCATGAGTTCCCCGGTGCAGTCACCTGAATTACAGGTACGGCCAGTGTTTATTTGCCTGCCTCTACATGTATTATCTTTGTCCCCCTCTTAGCAAGACAGTTGCTCTTCGGAATGGACCCATTCTCTTTATTTATTTATTTTAAATTGAGGTATAATTGACATAAAACATTACAATGGTTCCAGGTATACACCATAATGATTCAATATCTGTATACATTGCAAAATGATCACCATAATAGTTCTAGTTAACAACTGTCCCTATACAGAGTGACCAAAAAAGATGTTTTTTTTCTTGTCATGAGAACTCTTAAGAAGCTTTTAAGTATGCATACAGTCGTAATAATTATAGTCAGTATGTTGTATATTATGTCGCCATGACTTCTCGTCTGGCTAGAAGTTTATACCTTTTGCCCCCCTTTATCCATTTTGTCCACTTCCCAACCCCTGCTTCTGGCAACCACCCGTCTGTTTTCCACATCTATGAGTATGGTTTATTTTAGATTCCTCGTAGAAGTGAGACCGTATCATATTTGTCTTTCTCTGATTGACTTATTTAACATAATGCTCTCAAGGTCCATCCTGACAGATGGCAAAATTTCATCCTTTTTTATGGCTAAATCATACTCCACTGTAGGTAATGACTGTATATGTGTGTGTCTGTGTACATGTGTTTGTGCATGTGTGTAGACCGTATCTTCTAGCCATTCACACTCCCATTGTTTCCATGTCTCGGTCATTATAAGTAATGCTGCGGGTGAACACGGGGGTGTTCTCATTTTCTTTGGATAAATACCCAGAAGTGAGATCGCCGGATCGTAGGGTATCTCGTTTTTAATTTTTGAGGAACATCTGTGTTGTCTTCCGTAGTGGTTGCACCAGTTTCCATTTCTGCTAACAGCGCACACAAATTCCCTCTTCTCCACATCTTCACCAACACTTGTTATTTCTTGGCCTTTTGATACTAGCTTCTAACAAGTGTGAGGTGAAATCACACTGTGGTTTTGATTTGCATTTCCCTGATAGTTTATGATGTGGAGTATCTCTTCACATGTCTGTTGGCCATCTCTGTAGGTCTTCTTTGGAAAAATGTCTGTTCAAATCCTTTGCCCATTTTTTAATTAGATTGTTTTTGTGGGCTTTTGTATTTTTTTGTTTTTATATTTTGTTTTTGCATTTGAGTTGTGAGGGTTCTTTATATTTTTTGGATATTAAACTCTTACTAGATAGATGATTTGCAGATATTTTTCTCTCATTCAGTAAGCTGCCATTTCATTTTGGTGGTGATTTCCTTTCCTGTGCATAAGCTTTGTAGTTTGATATAATCCCACTTGCTTACTTCTGCTTTTGTTACCTCTGCTTTTAGAATAAGACTAAGACTGACTTCAAGGAGCTTACTGTTTTCTTCTAGGAGTTTTATGGTTTCAGATCTTACATTCAGGTCTTTAATCCATTTTTTAATTCTTTTTGATATGTGGTGTAAGATAGGGTCCAGTTTTGTTCCTTTGCATGTGGCTGTTCAGTCTCCCCAGGACTGTTTGTTGAAGGGGAATATCCTTTTCCAGTTGTATGTTTTGGACTCTTTCATCATAAATTAATTGACCATACGTATGTGGGTTGATTTCTGGGCTGTGTTCTGCTCCATTGATCTATGTGTCTATTTTCATGCCAATATCTGCTCTTTTTTTTTTTTTTAAGATTTTATTTATTTATTTGACAGACAGAGATCACAAGTAGGCAGAGAGGCAGACAGAGAGAAAGGAAGGGAAGCAGGCCCCCTGCTGAGCAGAGAGCCCGATGTGGGGCTCGATCCCAGGAACCTGGGAGGGATCATGACCCAAGCCGAGGGCAGAGGCTTTAACCCACTGAGCCACCCAGGCGCCCCAATATCTGCTCTTTTGACTACTAGAACTTTATAACCTGATTTGAAACCAGGGAGCATGAGGCCTCTAGCTTTGTTCTTCTTTCTCAAGATTTCTTTGGCTATTTAGAACTTTCTGCATCAAAATGCTTATTTTAATAAATACATTGTCAAGTGAACTTGCATATAAACATTTTAATCTTCAAAATGAGAAAGTATATTATAACAGTAGTGCCCTAGCTTTCTGACCCTTTGACTGCCATGTTAATATGTTTCTAACCAACAAAATAAAACCTGTCATCACCAGTGAATTCATATCTCACACCCAGCTGGTCTGCAAAATCTCTTAGGAGGTTACAGCCCTTAAGTCCATAGTGGCTAGTTCAGTGTTTTGTGTGTATTTAGCTCTCGATACTTTTTTTGGATGTGATGTGTAAGCTGTCCTTTTCGTGATTAGGAGTTTAATTATTGAATCTAAAACTGCAGTGTATGTGTCATCCCAGATGATCTGTGGACATCCTTGATAAAGGCCTTTCGAAGCTGACATACATAATTTGTCGTATGTAAACTATCACTATGTAAATGACTCAAGAAAATGGCAGCAGTTTTCCTGAATAATTTTTAGAATTTTCCTTCTGGCAAATAGATATTTTCTTTTCTGTATTTCTGACCCATAATTTTAAAGGAAAAGTCAATCCTACAGCAATATTGAAAAGATTATATTTTCTAGGGGCACCTGGGTGGCTCATTCGGTCAAGCATCTGACTCTTGCTCTCAGCTCAGGTCTTGATCTCAGGGGCTGTGGGTTCAAGTCCCACAATGGGCTCCACACCGGGCATGGAACCTACTTTAAAAATATATATATATACTTTCTAGGCAGGATGAATGTCAAAAGGTTTTATTTAAAGAAATAAGCACAACCTCCACTGTTTTGGCAGACAAATTGTAGACATTAACTTGTAATTCACAGTGGTCTTGTGAATCTTCATTGATCTTGTTTCCTGCAGTTCGGGTGTACACTGGCCGTCATTAGATGACTCAGGCATCAACCACGTTGTTCACTTCATGTCCTTGCAGGAGCTCCCTGGGGATTAGTTTTTCGGTCTAAATAAGTATCTGTTCAAACCTTTGGCCTATTTTTTAATTGGGTTGTTTGCCCTTTTTATTATTGAATAGGAAGAGTTCTTTATTATACTCTGGATACTAGACTTAACAGATACATGATTCGAAAATATTTTCTCTTTCTGTAGGTTGTCTTTTCATTTTCTTGATATCCTTTGAACACGCAAAATTTTTGAACTCTGAAGTCCAGTTTAGCGATTTTTTTTTTTTAAGATTTTATTCATTTATTTGACACAGAGAGAGAAAGATCACAAGTAGGCAGAGAGGCAGGTGGAGACAGAGAGGGGAAAGCAGGCTCCCTGCTGAGCAGAGAGCCCGATGCGCGGCTCGATCCCAGGACCCTGCGATCATGACCTGAGCCGAAGGCAAGGGCTTATTTACCCACTGAGCCACCCAGGCATCCCTAGCGATTTTTTTTGATGTAACTGCTTGTGCATTATGTCTAAGCATCATCGCCACATCCAAGATCAAAAGATTGATACCGACGTTTCCTTCTAAAAGAGTTTTACACTTTAGCTCTTGCAAATAAATCTTTGATTCATTTTAAGTTATTTTTGTTTTCATTTTGCGTGAATTTTTATTAGTGGTGTGAGGTAAGGATCCGATTTCATTCTTTCACATTTGGACGCCCAGTGTCCCAGCACCATTTGTTGAAAAAGACTGTATTCTTTCTGCCTTGAATGGTTTTGACACCCTTGGCAGAAGTAAGTTGACCAGAAATGCATGGATTTATTTCTTGACTCTCAGTTCCTTTCCTTTGGTCTGTACAACTGTCTTATTACTATGACATGGTTTTGATTCGTGTAACTGTGTAGTACGTTTTGAAATCGAGAAATGTGAATCTTCACCTTTGTTCTTTTTTAAGATTATTTTGACTGTTTGGCATCCCTTGCCTTTCAATGTGAATTTTAGGGTCTTCCCCTCCCTATTTCTGTAAAAATATCATTGGAATTTTAAAAGGCGTTGCATTAGATCTATAGATCAATTTGGGTAGTACTGCTATTGTAATTCCTTTAATGAAGTCTTAACACTCTAGCTACTTGAACGGATATCCACTATGAAATGATTACATTTTTACCCCATTCAGGAGGGTTACTGCTTAGAAGTCAAGGCAAATTAATTTAGCAAATTGTCACCATTTACTCAAAAATTTTGCTTGACGACTGTGACACATCAGTAGTTTTTGTCTGTTCTCGTGCCATTTTTCTTCTGTCTCAGTGTGTGGACACCTCGACCAAGTGCGTGAAGCTCAAAGCAGTGCCTCCCGCAGTAATTCTGCCTGTTCCTAGGACGATCCAGTTCAGGTCTCAAGTGGCTTCTTAATTCACCAGCTGTAATGTATGGTCCTGTCATTTGAATCAAAATCCAAAAAAGAAATTTTTAGTAACTAAAAATGACTGAGGAGTGAAGCCTGACCATAGCGGTGGCTGCTAGACTCCTTTCTGGCATACAACCCTCCAGCAGTTGTGTCCTGATTTTATTTTATTTATTTATTTATTTTTTATCTTTTTTTTTTTTGGCAGAGTCTTGGGAACAACTAATGGTTTTTAGACTGGAAGAGGAGCTGGTTATTTTGCCTTTCACAAGCAGCTGCCTTCGAGGTTTATATTTTGAAAGAGGAGAAAAAGTGTAGTAGATCTGTCACCCTGGATATAGAGGTGCATTGAAATTGAGATTAATTTTGAAATGCATTTCCACAAAGACTGGCAATGAGACGAATGTGTTTGCATGTGAGACAGAATATGGAAGGAATGTTAGTTCACCTCTTGCCGTTTAACTCAGAAACAAATTTTGCAGTGCATTCCCCTTCCGAGCCCTACCTATTACCTTTTGTGAACTGTTCTCCTGTCATCTCTACGATGGGCTTCTTGAGAAAGTAAGTCACAGACAGTAAGGTACATACCTGATCAACAAGAGATCAGTACACTAACCTATTTCAAATTATGAGGCAGTTGAACAAAGGAATGTGACCAGCTAGGAATCCAAACACTATCCAGAGATAGTTTTTCGGACTTTGAGTCAGAAACAGGTGATCAAAGGCCCAAGGCCAGGGGTGTTACTTAATTACAACTATTGTTCACAGATATATTAACCTAAGACAGTGAGTTTAAAATAGGCTACTTAATGTTTTTTTTTTTTTTAAGATTTTATTTATTTATCAGAGAGAGGAGGGGGGAGAGAGCGAGCACAGGCAGACAGAGAGGCAGGCAGAGGCAGAGGGAGAAGCAGGCTCCCTGCTGAGCAAGGAGCCCGATGTGGGACTCCATCCCAGGATGCTGGGATCATGACCTGAGCCGAAGGCAGCTGCTTAACCAACTGAGCCACCCAGGCGTCCCTGTTTTTTATTTTTTGTTTAAAATTTTATTTGTTAGAGAGAGAGGCGAGCACAAGCAGGGGGAGCAGCAGGCAGAGGAGGAAGCATGCTCTCCACGGAACAAGGAGCCCGATGTGGGGCTCCATCCCAGGATCCTGGGATCATGACCTGAGCTAAAGGCAGACCCTTAACCAACTGAGCCACCCAGACATCCCAAATGTGTTTAATTTTGTATAAATATTATTCATTTACATAGGCTTATTAAAACATGCGTTAAATTTTCTGTGCCTTTGCTCTTGGTTTGGGGGCATTTAGATGAGCCTGCCCATCTCCTAGGAGCAGAGAGAAAAACCATGTGTTCAGCTTCCTCTTTCACATTGAACTTGGTAAGCCTGGTCCCAAGATGCACAGAGACCATAGATATGGTCTTCCATATCTTCTCTTAGAGAAGGAAGAAGGGGAGCAGAAGCAAAAGCCTGAGCCAGCTGGGCCGTGGCCCACTCTTCATGTCTTCTCTTTCCGAGGCTGTAATAGTGACAATAGTGAGTTGCTTCTGAAGCTTTGCCAAGTTATGAAGGAACTTCTGGGGCCATGAGCAGTGGAGAACTGGGAGTACAGGAAGGAACATGTCTCTCTCTCTCTCTTTTTTTTTTAACATTTTATTTATTTGTCAGGGTGGGGAGGGGGCGCATCAGGCAGGGGGAAAGCTCCCCCTGAGCAAGGATCCTGATGTGGGACTCCATCCCAAGACCCTGGGATCATGACCTGAGTCGAAAGTAGATGTTTAACCAACTGAGCCACCCAGGTATCCCAGGAGGGAACATCTCTTATTAAAATGATGATACTTATTAGCATTTCATACTGTTTTTATTTAGCAAACTCCAGAAGCAAACCAAATCTCACATTCTGTGTTTGGGGTGGGGGTCGGGGGAGGTTGAAAGATTGCTGTTCAAAATTCTGAGTTAGTCACTCTTCTGCCAAAAGCCTTCCTTCATCTTACTGGTTACTGACTTGAAAGAATTAAAGTGGGTTTACTCTCAAATGGTAGTCAGTATATTTGATAGAAAGGAAAGTTGTGGGGTGCCTGGGTGGCTCAATGGGTTGAGCCTCTGCCTTCAGCTCAGGTCATGATCTCAGGATCCTGGGATCGAGTCCCTTATCAGGCTCTCTGCTCAGCAGGGAGCCTGATAGCCCCTGTCTCTCTGCCTACCTCTCTGCCTACTTGTGATTTGTCTGTCAAATAAATAAATAAAATCTTAAAAAAAAAAAAATTAAAAAGACAGAAAGGAAAGTTGCCAGACATGCTCTTTTTTGATATGACATCTACCATAAGAAAAGTATTAATGTATCTAGCTGGATGGGAAAGCATTAATCATTCATAATGTGACCTTTCTGTACTGCATTAAAACTGTTTTCTTTACCTAAAGACTTTGACCAAATAACAGATGCTTCTTGCTGTTCATAAGTTTCTAATATACCAATAAGCATTTTCTAAAATGTTTATGTATGAAACTTTGTTGTTATGGTTAATAGTTACTATTTTTAAATTGTTATAGTTCTCTTGTCAGATTTTATCCAAAAAAATTTAAAAAGAAACTACCATTCTCATTGCCACCGAGCTATCTCTGACAAACACTTTAGTTCTCAGTCACCGCTCAAATTATTTATAAGCGGTACTAGAAGGTTTCAGAGGTATATCTGTAGTGCTCACTTGAGCACATCTCCTAAAATTGGAACAACGCAGAAAAGATTAGCATGGCCCCCACACAAGTATGAGATGCAGATTTACAAAGCATCCCCTATTTTTTTTGTATTTCACTTATATCTAGAGATAGACTGGAGGCATCTAGAGTCATAAATTCACAAAGACTGAAAATAGAAGAATAGTTGTCCGTTCTTGAGGGAAGGAGGAAATGGGGAGTTCAGGTTTAATGGTGCAGAGTTTCCGTTTGGGAAGATTAAAAAAAAGTGGGAAAAGGCATCGGTGATGGTTTTATAATAAATACTATGAACACATTTAATGCCAATGAGCTGAACACTTAAAAATGGTTAAAATAGTAAGGTTTATGTTTACATATTTTTTACCACAATAAAAGAAAAGGACATATGCGTGTCATTTGCTACCTTGAGTGGCAAAAAGATCCAAGAATTAATCAAAGGTGTTGGATCTTAGTGAGTATTTATTAAACACCTACCATTTTCCAGATTCTCTTTTCAGATATGTTGCGAGCATGGGGCAGAGTCTTTCCTACTTAGAATCTGCCTGGGGAGACTTGGGGGAAATGGAGTTGGGGAGCCGGCTGTACTCATTGAGCCGAGGGATGTTGATAGCCTTGTCTCTTGGTGTTTGGTAGTGACAAACAGCCATTGTCAGGGGTCTGACAGCCGTTCCTGACTTACACCATCACTCACTGAAGATTACTAGAGAAGGGAACCTTAGTTTTCAGCTGGCTCGACCACATCATTTCAAAGACTTAGAGCGACTGGGAAAGGCCACTTCATACGTCTGGTCAGTAAGACTGAAGACTGCCTCCACTCTGATGTCTCTATCCACTAGTATTTCTTCTGTGTCCTTGCTGAGGTCAAGCTAAATACACCTGGGTTCAGGGAACTATTTATTAAGCTTTCCACAATTTTTTTTAAATATTTTTCAAGATTTTATTTATTTATTTGACAGACAGAGATCACAAGCAGGCAGAGAGAGAGAGGGAAGCAGGCTCCCGGCTGAGCAGAGAGCCCGATGTGGGGCTCGATGCCAGGACCACTGAAATCATGAGCTAAAGGCAGAGGCTTTAACCCACTGAGCCACCCAGGCACCCCTACAGTTACATTCTAAATCCACATGATAAAAAGCTAGATGCCACCAAAAAATGTTTGAGATGAGAACCAAAATGCATTATTCTAGCTGACTAATTCATTGACTACGCAGCTCCAGCTCACGGGAACGGATGCAGAATGGCTGAGCAGTCATCCACGTTGCACAACTCTTCTTGATTACATAGTATAAATCAAAACATAATTTTTTTGAACTATCAAATTACTAATTTTAAAAAATCTGCTGTCCTACTACTATCATGATAAGCGCAAGTGAAAAGGCACTTTCATAAGCTACTGCTCGGTGTATGGGCGTCACCTATGGGACCATTTGACTCTACCTCATAAAATGTGCCGTCTTTTCTAATTTAACACCAGATGCCTGCAGATACATGCACTGACTCGTGCACTTGTGAACAGTGACACTACTGCTTGTAACTTCAACACCCCCTCTGCACTGTTGATACTTTTTTTTTTAAGATTTTGTTGATTTGTTTATTTAGAGGGTGAGCATGAGTGGGGGGAAGGGTAGAGGGAGAGAGAATTTTGAGCAGACCCCATGCGGAGTGCAAAGCCCAACACGGGGCTCCGTCTCAAGCCAAAACCAAGAGTAGGACGCCCAACCGACTGAGCCACCCAGGTATCCCTGTTTGTATTTTTTTGATCAGCATTACTACCTTTAAAATAACTATAAAGAAGAGACAAATGGTATACAAGACTCAGTTTCGCCTTATCAGACACCCCTTTAGTTTATGTTTCTCTCATTTTGAGATTCACAGCCCCTAAAGTTAAAAGGAAATTGCAATATGTGATATTGGCTGGAAACAAAACATTCCAAGAAACTTAGGTGAAAATGGTCTAAGCCACCAGTCTAAATAATCAGTGAATGTGTTAGCTCATCTGTTTTTTTCCCCCCAGGATATTACATAAATTCCATGGTTACCCTAAGAGCTCTCAGGTTTGTCTGTAATTCTAGTAACAAGGAAGGAAGTACTTTCTAATACGCTATTGCTATACTTTCTACTTATACTTTCTATTTACCTATACTCTTCTATTTAGTTGATATCAGTCAAAATGAGTTCTAGAAGTTCTTAGCGGTGTTTTTTTAAAGATTTTATTTGTTTATTTGTCAGAGAGAGAGAGAGAGCGCGCGCACACAAGCAGGCAGAGTGGCAGGCAGAGGCAGAAGAGAGAGGCAGGCTCCCCACTGAGCAAGGATCATGACCTAAGGCGAAAGCAGCTGCTTAACCCACTGAGCCACCCAGGCACCCTTAGCAATTTTTCTTAATACTGAGAACAAATGGAGTAAACCAACCAAATTTAAGTGTTTTGAGGAAAGTAACAATGACAGAAATAGCCTCTCAATTTTCTGCTAAGAATCACACTGAACACTTTCCAAACTCCTATTGGCAATGCCAGTTATCATGAGGGAAAGAGAAAAAAGAAACTGTTTCAAGAAATATCTAAACTTCCTTTAGATATTAGTGAAATAAAGGCAGGACTGTTTGTGAATTTACTAAAACACTGTTATCAAAAAAAGAGGGGTGGTAAACAGCCTCTCTTGGTTATCATGGAGTCCATATGTAGGTCAGATGTTGTATGACAATAAGCGAGTGACTTTGCTTTCTAGATCTCTTTGGTGAGGGCCTTCCTCCACACTGCTGTCTATACCTCTTCAAAGGAATAGAAAAGTGGAAGCAAACCTGTTAATTTGTAGACTAAGAGTTTTGGGGGATTTAGTGGCTTGATCAAAATTAGTGTCTATGAACGTGCTATAAAGACAGCCAAGGCCCAAGGGGTTCAATATGTCTTGCCAGAGCCCTTGGGAAATCAAGGCAGGTCTTCACGCACTTGGGTGTGAATATGTAGGCTTTTTTTAAAAAGCCGTCCCATTAGAAGAATTGGGAGTCGTCTGTGGGAGATTGGGTCTGAGTGTGCTGGTTTTATATAAGATCTTGTTCAGGGACGCCTGAGTGGCTCAGTTGGTTAAGCAGCTGCCTTCGGCTCAGGTCATGATCCCGGCGTCCTGGGATCGAGTCCCATATCGGGCTCCTTGCTCGGCAGGGAGCCTGCTTCTCCCTCTGCCTCTGCCTGCCATTCTGTCTGCCTGTGCTTGCTCTCTCCCCCTTCTCTCTCTGATAAATAAATAAAATCTTTAAAAAAAAAAAAAAAATAAGATCTTGTTCATCTGGGCTTGAGCTTGAAATCCTTGGAACAGCCCAATAGAGCGCTAGAGCGATGAGCTGACTGACTCGGGGCTCCTAGCTTGAGTTTTCCCCGCTCTTACGTGATTGCTGCAGCTTTGTGCCATCAGCCACTAAACAGAAAAGCTATTTGCCATTTGCTGAGGTCCTCAGTCTGGTTGCTGTAAGCCTTTGAAGGGCATCTGAGAGTTCATCCAACATCCTCCCATGGAAATTCTTATTCTGAAAGCCATAGGTTCTTAATGTGTTCTTGGGGCCAATCGAAGTTCAATAATATGGAGGAATTCTTGGGGAAAATACACATTCCTTGGGTGCCTGGGTCGCTCGGTTGGTTGAGCGACGGCCTTCGACTCAGGTCATGATCCTGGAGTCCCGGGAATGAGTCCCACATCAGGCTCCCTGCTCGGCAGGGAGTCTGCTTCTCCGGGTGACCTCTCTCCTTTTATGCTCTCTTTCTCTCTGATTCTCTGTCTCTCTCAAATAAATAAATGAAATCTTTAAAACACACACACACGCACACACACACATTCCTGGGCCCCACCTCTGACCTACAGAAAGCTGCATTTTGCTTACCTCTCCAGGGGTTTCTTAAATATTCAGAAGTCTTGCTTATACGAAATAGCAAAAACCTAAAGATTCTTCCAGCCTTGGATTGCAGCTTGGGTTGCTCTTGAACATGGTAGAACGGCTGCTGTTGTCATTGAAAGTTAATATATCCTGGTCAATAGGCCCCGTGGGTTTCCAGGGCTGTGACTGTAAGATGTGAAAGTGAAACATGACTAACCTCCAAGTTCAGATTCATGGAGAATTTGTCTAGGTGTGCTAGGACTGATGGTCTTATTTACCCAAGCTAAGGCTTCTTATTAGCTATGAAAAAGGATTGGCATAAACTGCTTATTAATGTTGATTAACTTTACCTAAAAGGAATAAATAACACAAGCCTAGAACTGGCTTCAATCAGAAAATGTCATCTTTCATAACGTTTTCCCCCATTTCCTTCTTTTTGTGCTCCTTTCAAAAACTGTGAATCTTCTACTCTATCAGAACCTTTTCTTCCTTTTGTAGATTCTCCATTCGCTATTATTGATAGTGACATTTTACTTAAAGAAATTGTCCATTTAGGCTCACTTCAAATTCAAAGTGATATTATTTTAATAAGGAGTGAAAGGGAAAATTGACAAAATATGCTCAGAGTTGTCAGCATTGGAGACGACAAACACTAAAGCTTCATCTTGGAGAATTGTCAGAGAGCAAGTGTCTTTCTCGGGGAACTGACAGAAACACTACCGAGAAAAGGCATGCTGAGAACCACCTCCAGGAGCGAACCCCGAGAGGCGACTCACTCTGTTAAACCATGGTATGCATAATTTGCAGGTTACACAGCAAAGCAAATTCTATTCCTTTGCTTCTTGAAGTATCTTGTGTGGTGACTGGACACAGAAATCACATACCATCTCCTTGTTTCCCTCAAAGCAAGGAGACCACGTACCTGGAAATGTCCCAGACACACAGGAAGATTGTCATTTGGCCCTTTTTCCTCCACCTGCAGTGAAGAAACATAGCAGAGTGGAACATTTGAGAACTTTCTTGGCAAATGGCCATAAAAAAAATAAAGAAAATTGAAAAGCCCCAAAGGTCGTGTACTTTCAAACCCTGAACTGAGTCATCTCTGAAATAAATCACTTCCTTGTCATCTCTTTGAAAGGTGTAGTAGGAGAAGTTCCCCCTGGAGACCCCTTGATGATTTGTACTAGGTCTCTCATCTTCGGCTATCATCTTTCCTAAAAAACACAAAAAGAAAAAGAAAGGAACAAAAATGCCTTAGAGGAAGTTGTTTTGACCTTTGCTTTTTCTTTTCTCTGGCTGTGATGAGGTGAGTGTGTTAGGGAGTTCAAGGCTGCCATAACGAAACTCCAACGCTTAAGCAGCAGAAATGGGTTTTTTGTTTTGTTTTGTTTTGTTTTGTTTTGTTTTGTTTTCTGTTTTTTCCCCCACAGTCCTGGAAACTGGAAATCCAAGATTAGGTCTTGACTAGTTCAGGGTCTCCTAAAGTCTGTCTCTCTCCTTGGCTTGAGGATAGTTGGCTTCTTGCTTTGTCCCTATCTGCTCTTTTCTCCCACAGAGTGAGGGAGCTCTTTCTCTTCCTCTTCTAAAGGACACCAATCCTATTAGAACAAGGCCGCACCCTCATGACCTCATTTAACCTTAATGACCTTCTTAAAGGCCCTGTCTCCAAATCCAGTCACATTGGGGGTTAAGGCTTCAACATATGCTTGGGGGATGGGAGAGAAGCACGGTTCAGTCTGTAACATTGGAGTAAATCGAGCTTTGGGCTGTATCTAAGGTGCCCTCCCTCTTCAACATTCCTCAGCTCTCATCTCTTTAGTGCACATGGCATGTTCCATATCTTCAGAAACTCAGGGGAGACCATAGAAGGTATTTTTCCTGCTTCTGTACCCTAAATCACTGTAACAAAGTTCCCTTTGGCGGCCTCCACTCAGCTTTTATGAACTTCAAATACCAGATCTCTTCGATATGTATAAAGCCTACACTTCACATGGAAAGATTTGGTGGCTTTTAACATTCGTTTTTCACTAATTCATCCACATATTCTTCATTTTGTCTCTGAGTGACTAAAGCCCAGCATTCCCATGTGAAAGCAGAAGGACAGACCAGAGAGCGTAACAAAGTATGTAGCATGACCTAGTCCGTAACTGGCTACTGGAAGCCATATTTTCTTCCTATCTTGACCCAGAGAACCTAGAAGTTGCTATTAAACACACTACTTTATAAAATATTCTATTCCATTCATCTGTATGTCATACAAGAATAAAGAAAAGCATTTAAGCTGCAGAGGCTTTTTTTCAAGATCCAGCTTGGTCAAATGTGAATTTTAAATTTGAAACTGAGACGCTCAGAGCCAGAAGTGGACACCAGCCGTCCTAGCTTCTCCCCGTTTGGTGGCCGAATGGAGGTTGTGGCTTTAGAGATGGTGGTGTTTTCATCACGCTGGAGTTCGTAAAACCTGAAACCTGCCAGGCATTTGCCACATGTTACACTGCCAGGGACAGCTTAGCTTCTGGCTTCTTAGAGAAGATATGGCATAACCTTTATATTTACGGGGTGTTTGAAACTGAAGCCCTTCTACTTCCGCTCTGAGCTTAAGCGCTCACACTGGTATCCAAAATTTCTGGGGCCTTAGCTGGGTAAGGCATGTGGTCGTGGATGTCAAGAAAGGGAAGTGGATGGAATCCTCTGTAGATGGGAAGAGAGTTGCTGAAATGAAAGAGCCATGAGGTCACCACTGAAACCCATGCTGCTATTCAGGGGGAAACACCTCCACACTAATTAGATGAGACTTCTGTTTGATAGAGCTCTTTGTTCTTCTCCACAGTCTGCCTATCCCAGCGCAGAGTAAAGGGCTCAGGAAGAAACCATATTCTATTCCAATGTGATGATTAAAGCCAGAAATGGTTATCATATTTGCAAATAGTTAATACTCATTTTTATGGGTGGTTTTTAGTTTCCTCGGGCTGTCATCACTAACTACAACAAACGGGGTGACCTAAAGCAACAGAAATGTATCATCTCATCATTCTGGAGGCCAGAAGTCGAAATCAGGATGTCCGCAGGGTCCTGCACTCTCTGAAGGCTCTAGGGTAGAATGTCTTCCATTGTTTCTGTTTGCTTCTGGTGCCGCTGACAGTGCTGGACATTCTTTGGCTTGTAGATAAAGTCTCTTCCTTTGCCTTCACACAGTGTTTTACCCTTCATCTCCATCTCTGTGTGTCTCCTCCAAAATGATCAAGAACTCATATGAACTCCAGTAGGGTTTTCCCTACTCCATGGATTGAGGGCCTACCTTATTCTAGTATGATCGCGTCTTTACCAGAATATTTCTGCAAAGACCCTCTTTTCCATATCAGGTCACTTTCATAGGCACTGGGGAGGAGGCCTTCAAGATATCTTTTAGGAAAACATATTTCAGCCCGTATCAAGCAGTTTTATTTATTCTTTACCCTGATTTTGATGAATCCAAATCCAAAAAAACTGTCCCAAGTTTTTCTAAAATACTATCAAATTTAAGTTAAAGGGCTTCGTGTCTTGAATTTATGACCTCTTCATTTGAAAAAAATAATTTCCATCTTTAATTGGTTCAAATTATGAAAGGCTTTAAATGCTTTGCATTTGCTTGAAGCTGATTAATGGGTAAATTTGTAAACCATGCTTGTTTTTTAATTAGCCAGGGTTAATTAATGTTTACTGCACTTGGAAGATGAAAAGACATGTGTAAATGCATCATAATGTGAATCATTTTTTAATTTGTTGCTGAAGCTTAAAATATATTCAAATAAAGATTGCTTACATCACACTAAAAAAAGAAAAACTGTTGGAACACACAGCTTGGGAGTTAGTATAGAGAGTTAGTATAGAGGGCTTAGTATAGTAAGTTAGTATAGAGGGCTCTAAATATGGGAGTTAGTATAGAGGGCTCTAAATGTTAAAATGAATGAATTACATATTATCGAAGATGACCATTTTCTAATATTATATATTCAGAAATAGGTCGTTACATTTTTAAATCTGATTACATAAAGAATAGAAATCTCAGACCAAACTGATAACTTCTCATAAAATGTGTCTTTTTTTTTTTTAAAGATTTTATTTATTTATTTGACAGAGAGAGACACAACAAGAAAGGGAACACAAGGTGGGGGGAGGGTAGGGGAAGGAGAAGCAGGCTCCCCGCTGAGCAGGGGGCTCGATGTGCAGCTCAATCCCAGGATCCTGGATCATGACCTGAGCTGAAGGCAGATGCTTACCCCACTGAGCCTCCTAGGTGCCCCAAAATGTGTCCTCTTTTGAGGTAAAGTCTGTTTTTTGTTTTCGTTCTTTTTACTTCTGAGTTGAGACTTTTTCAGAGCACAGTGGAGGAAAGGTTTAATCCTTCTGAGGTGAAAATAACATTTTTTTTTTTTAAGAGAGGTGGAGATTGGGGGAGAGGGGCAAAGGGAGAGAGAGAGAGAGAGAAAGAATCTTAAACAGGCTCCCCACACAGCACAGAACCTGATGTGGGGCTCAATCTCACAACACTGAGATCGTGACCTGAGCTGAAATGAGTTGAACACTTACGCAACTGAGCCACCCAGATGCCCTGAAAATAACATGGGGGTTTTTGGTTTTGTTTTTTTGTTTTTTTGGTTTCTTTTTTTTTTTTTATTTGACACAGAGAGAGAGATCACCAGTAGGCAGAGAGGCAGGTGGGGGGGTGGAGGGGGAGCAGGCCTCCCACTGAGCAGAGAGCCCGACGAGGGGCTCAATCCCAGGACCCTGAGAGCACGACCCGAGCCAACGTCAGAGGCTTAACTCACCCAGGTGCCCCCCTGAAAATAACATTTTTAAGTGATTTTTTTTTAAGAAAAGGAAATTACTAGAATTCCATGTAAATTTTCAACAGGAAAAGCCTCAGGGCCTTGGGGCTGGGTCTAGGAAGTGTGGAGATTAGAAAACGTTTAAGAAGGAAATAGCAGGGCAAAGTTTCCCTAGTGGGGCTGCGCGCTGCATGTCATGGAAAGTGGTTATCTCAGGCAGTGAAAAGGGCTGTCCGTTCTTGGTGGGAAAGTGACCATCTAGGGTTATTTCCCAACACGCTCAATAAATACACCTTCTAACCCCAGGATTCATGGCTCACTAGGTAACTTGAAGTCAGAGCTGGCTTTTAGGGACACCACTCCCATCTCACTTCGTCATTGTCTAAAAGGAGACCATATCCAAAATTAAATTAGCAAAAAAGTTGGGTCTGCTTTATATTTCATCTCCCACACAATTCTCTTTGTTCTTTGCAGAATAAAAAGGTAAGGTTGATTTTTTTTTTTTTTTTAAGTATCTCGTGGATGTTGATATGGAAGTGATGTAAGCGGGGGGAAAGACCCATAACCCTCTATTTAGGTAAGAAATAGGTAGCTCCCTGTAGTTCTTAACAATAGCTACCCACCTGAGGCTACTGTCAAGCACTCCAGCTCAACACTGTAAAGGACTTTTAGCTGGAATGTGGTACTTCATTGTGGGTGGCATGTTTATATACACACACACGAAAAAATCTTTTTGGGGAGTCTGGTATGGGCTTTTCCCCCAAAACACCTAAAAAATTCTGGTAGAATCTGGAAAAGTTCCATTTTGCTATCATGCTTCCCCTTGGACTCTGTCAGCATGGACATGAACTCTGCAGGTTCCTCTTTCAAGTGGTCATGACATGCTGGCACATCGCAAACATGTCTGAGGAGAAGTTGTCTTTCTCCCCTGTATTTGCTCTTCTGAGAGACACAGCTCCAGTCAAGAATAAAAATATTAGGCAAGCCGTTAACGTCTGTCTTCGGTTCAGGTCATGATCACCGGGTCCTGGGATCGAGCCCTGCATCAGGCTTCCTGATCAGCAAGGAGTCTGTGTCTCTCTGTCTCTCTCTGTCTCTCTCTCTGTCTCTCTCCCCACCCCCACTCCCTGCCTTGCTCTGCCCCTCCCAACCCTCATTCTTCCTCTCTCTCAAATAAATAAAATCCTTAAGAAAAAAAAAGGAATAAAAATATGAACAGCTCCCCAGTAGCTCCTCTGCTCTGTCCTAGTCACCCCCTCCCCCTCCCGCCACCATCAAAATAGCATCGTTCCGCCTCGTGTCACTTCCTTAAAAGTCTTCTTGGGTTTTATCATTCCGGTGTGCAGCCTGCCCCAGTTTTTAAGGTTGGCATGTCTCTCAAGTGTCTTATACTCCCCAGGTGTCCCGTCCATGCCTTTCTTTTCTTTACAGTTTACCTGTGAATGAACTGCAGGCACCAGCAGAGCCTATGGAATTCCCGTATTCTGGATTTTGTGAATCGTATACACCTAGTCAGCGTGTTCCCCTCCTCTCTTTGTTCCACAGACCAAAACCCCTGGCTTCTGTCTAAGCCGCTTCCTTTATACTTGCCTTATGCCAGAAAAGCCCCAGCTTTGGGGCAGCAGCCCATTCTTCTTCCCTCGGGATGTGCGCTTGAATCTCCCAGGACAGCGGTCTGTCTTCCGCAGCGACACCACTCAGTCTCCAGCCAGAAAATCCACGCTTGTTTCTTTCTCGCTCTGTCTGTCCTCCTCCCATAGCACTTTGGTGCCCATCTTCCCTCTAGGCTCTGAGCTCTGAGCAAGAAGAAATGGGTTTAGATTTTTCCTGCGGGGGGCCTGGAAGGGGATAGGATTGCTAAATAGGTAGATAAATGAATGAGCTCATTAATTAATGATAAAATGTTTTTATTTTTCTGGGCTTCAGATGATTCCTTCAAGCGAGTTCTTTCAGCTCCTTCTCTCCTCTGCACGGTTAATGCTTCCCTAAGACAGACACTTTCCATCTGTCTCCCAAGTCCCAGATGCCAGACATTTTCCAGCTCCAGGCTTGGTTTCCCCATACATTGTTGAGTGATCATTCGCGTCAGCTAATCAGAAGAGGAAGGGCCATTGCTGTTCTAGAAATGCTTAGTACGGAGCGAGTTTTGTGTTAAAGAAAACATAAATAGGTCAGTGTGCAGAAAGAGCATACAGAACTGATGCGAGCTTTTCTGATCTGCATAAACACTCATGTCAAATGAGTTATCTTGTGTACAATCCTTATGTACTGTCCACAGGGACGTGATTCCTCCCTCATCATGAGGGGTGTGTGTGTATTTGCACTGATCTTATCCATACATCTTTAGGCGCTTTGAGTGAAATTAACTCTTAATGAATATTAAAAATCATACTTCTACTACGAGCTAACCTGCTTACTTTACAGCCTTATAAATAACATCAAGAAAGTATTTACCAGGTATGAGTCAATTAGCGTGCACGTTCTTCAGCGTACAGCAGAAAATGATAGCTGGCTCTTGAGAGGGACGCCGTGTCCCATTCCCTTGGTCCGCCCCCAGGATATCTCTTACCCAGTCGAGAAAGGCTTCTCTCACAAGTCTGAGAAAGGGTGCTGATCAGACAGGATCACCACCTACACTGTGCAGGTTGGATAAGACATGGTCATAGGAGCATCCTTCAGACTCCCTCTCCTGTGTCCAACAGAGAGTTCAGTGACAAACCTTGTGCCCTATACGTGACTCCCTCCCCAAAGAAAGCATCACGTGGGCTCATAAGGGTCTGGTCTTTATCAGAAGTAAAGGTGATGTTTTCTTCTCTACTTGTTCCCTCTTAATTGGTTCTGAGCTCAGATGGAAAAAAGGGGATGTTATGGGTGGCTGCCCAGAATACCCCAACACCAGCAGCGAAGGCTCCAGGCGAGTATGAGCTCACACTGCATGCAGTTGCCAGAAAGACTTGGCCTTTATAAAAATGCAAGAGCAGTAAAACTGTCATTTCAGTATCTTTTTCAAAATATAACCTTTCTTGTTTTACTCCCTTGTCCTCACTAAAAGCATTAGCAGTTTTTTAAAAAAAATGAAATGGGGTGCTAACCCTGATAGAGCAAACCTAGGCTTTATTTCATTTTTCTGATTTGCTCCAGATCTGAGAACTTAGAAGGGAAAACAAACAGAGAGCTGCTCCAGCTCTGCAGAAATGCTTACCGGAAAAGTTGCAAACTACGCACTGGGGAATGAAACCAGAGGGAAATTCATCCCGGTGACTCCATGTCTGTGTCCTCAGACCTGATTGTTCCAATTCCAAGAGCCGCCCCCCCCAACCCTCCAGCACCCTCACACAGTGCTTTCTCGATGACCACAGTCATGAAAATTAGATAATAAAGTGCTGATTGGAGATTTGAAATAATCCTATAAAGAACAAAACTGTTTAAAAAAAGTAAACATGACTCCTGGCTGTCCCGGTGATGGGATTGCGAATGAAGTATCATTTCTTTTGTTTTCTGTGGGGTTTTTTTTACACTGAGTTTCTGTTATTCTTGTAATTACTACCAAATGTCACATTTTTATATGAAAGAGGAAGCACAGTGAAGTTCTCACTTATGCTAGGGGGATTAGGCTCTTTCTATTTATTTATTTTCTAAAGATTTTATGTATTTATTTCAGAGAGAGCAAGAAAGCACAAGCAGGGGGAGAGGCAGAGGGAAAGGGAGAAGCAGACTCCCCACTGAGCAGGGAGCCTGATGTGGGGCTCCATCCCAGAACCCTGAGATCATGACCTGAGCTGAAGGCAGACATTTAACTGACTGAACCACCCAGGCGCCCCTACGCTCTTTTAAAGACAGTTTGAAGAAAAGGTTCTTCATAATCCTAATTACCTTGAAACTCCCTAAGTTAAATAGTAAAAGTACACATCTCTCCGTTATCCCAAAAGAGCCAGTTTTTTTCTCTGGTATGTGAAGAGACAAGTGTTACCTCACCTGAGAATCACATGAAATAATTGATTTATGATTAAGGGAGAGGAGTCATCAAAATGTTCATTCATTTTTATTTTACTTCCAGAGGATATATAGTTGTATCTGCTTATGATAATGGTCAGATACACCTTGTCCCTATATTAATCGACCAGAGGAAACTTCTAGATAGATCCAGGTTAAAGCTGGCACCACAGTCTTGTTTGCCGCAGTGCTAGACTTCTTACTTTAATAGAATTCCAGACTTAAAGGAGAGTTCTGAAAATAGTGCATAAAGCTCCTTTTTTTGAGAGTGACTTACAGATGTATTGGCCCTTTACACCAAAATTCTTCACTGTGTGTTTCCTCAAAACAAACACTTCCTTGCATATGCAAATTATTACCTCCACACAGCATCCTCGAAGAGATTCTCTCCATAATTTGTAAACTGGGTTTGTAGTCTACAGTTTAGAAGATCTTTCCCCTCGGGATTGCTTGGAATGCCAACCACCCAGACCGGCCCAAGATTCCTAAGGTAGTCGGAAATAGGACCACAACGCTGGCACAAAAACTACATGTAAGCATGAAGAAGAAATACTTTAATCTGGTTTTAGATGTCAGGGAGACAGACTGACTTTTATCTCAATTTCTGACCAATGCTGTTGGTAGATCTAAGTTGTCTGAGCTCCGTTGTTTAAAAGTCTAAAGGAAACTTGTCTTCAGTGAAAAGGGACTTCCCTTCGCCCCCTCAGTCTTAGGCTGGACAAGTGAT
Organism: Mustela nigripes; assembly: GCF_022355385.1. NCBI lineage: Eukaryota > Metazoa > Chordata > Mammalia > Carnivora > Mustelidae > Mustela > Mustela nigripes. Next base: position 201,320,708 of record NC_081558.1, on the reverse strand, counting down.
ACTTCAGGAAATGTGACTTGGGATCGGGAATATTCTCACAAGTGATACGTAGCCATGTTTGTGTGTCCTCCAGGGACAGTCTGTTGCCATGAATGGACACAGCATGCTTCATTTAAAATCTGTGCCAGAGAATCTGCTGAAGAAACATAAACCCAGATTCAGAGATGAAATCTGGATTTAGAGACTGAGAGAGTCTCAAGATTGATAGTGTGGCTAAAAATGAAGAGAACTGACCCAGTTTTCTGGAGGTCAAAATAAAAACTAGATTTATGGAACAGCATTACTTTGTGATAATATGTCTATAATTTTTTTACCTAGTTGGAAATGTGGCAGCATCCTCTGTGGCTCTTTCTCTCTTGGCTGCTGAGGTATTCTAGTCCCTATACCGTCGATGAGAAGGGGTATTCAGGATAACTAAGTAGACAGTCAGTCTGCTGGTCAACCATTTCCATAGCTCAAAACCTAAAGACATATGCGTTATCCAGTTTGACTCAGAATTGGTGAAACCTCATGACAGTTCACATAGCCATCATATTTATTCCAGTCTTCCAGAGAAGGGGAAATCCAGAGAAGTGGGAGGTAGGTGTCCAGAGGGGAAAGAAACTGTGTTGAGGGTGGACTGTCAAAATGGAGGTGACACATAAGGCCTCCCTTAGAGTAGGGAGCAGTGCATGGTTGTGCATCTGGGGAACCACCTGGCTCTTCTGCCCTGCTCTTCCACCATCAGGAAGCTCTGTGACCTTGGCCCATGGCAAAAGTCTCTGACCTTGGTTCCTTCTTATGGAAAAAAAAGATAACCACTGAATTCATCAGTTTTCCCAATCTGTCAAAAGTAAGAAGAAATAAAATGCTTGTGATGATACATGTGTATATATTTCTATAATGTCAGTCACCAATCAGATAGCCTTGTCAGCCATAAAATAGAATCTTTCGTGGAATAGTGAAAATGTTTGGACTAGGAATCAGCATACTTGGATTTGGATCCCACTTCTCCCACTTGATAACTGGCACTCAACAGGAACGTCACAGTTTGCTCAACTGTCAGTGGAGTAGGAATCCCATAATAAAGGTTGTTGTGGATATCAAGTGAGCTAATGGATTTGAAAAGGCTGCAGAAGTGGAAGGGATCTTTGTACAGGTGATCTCGTGCTTTCAAGATGTCCTAGCATAACACAGTCCTGCTACATGAGTCACACAGATCAAGACATCCCAACCACGTGCTGTAAGCACTTGAAGACCACATATGTTCTCCCCCAAATCAGCATCTTAAACAGCTTCTGCTCCATTGATACAGTGACATCTGGAGGGCTCAGTCAGTTAAGCATCTAACTCTTTTTTTTTCCTAATTCCTTATTTGAATTCGATTTAGTTAACATGTAGTATATTGTGAATTTCAGGGGTAGAATTTAGTGATTTATCAGTTGCTCATTCCATCACGTGCCCTCCTTAATGCCCATCGCTCCCTGGCCCCATTCTCCCAGCCACCTTCTCTCCAGCAACCCTCAGTTTGTTTCCTAGAACTCAGTGTCTCTTACGGTTTGCCTCCCTCTCTGTTTTCATCTTATCTTATTTTTCCTTCCCTTCCCATCTGTTCATCTGTTTTGTTTCTTAAATTCCACATATGAATGAAATCTTATGGTATTTGTCTTTCTCTGACTAATTTCACATAGCATAGTACCTTCTAGTTCCATCCACATCATTGCATGACAAGATTTCATTCTTTTTGATGATTGAGTAATATTCCACTGTATATATACAACCTCTTCTTTATCCATTCATCTATCAATGAATATCTTGACCCTTTCCATAGTTTGGCTTTTATGGACATTACTGCTATAAACATTGGGGTACAGGTACCCCTTCGAATCACTATGTTTGTATCCTGTGAGTAAATCCCAAGTAGTGCAGCGGCTAGGTCATAGGGTAGCTCTATTTTTAACTTCTTGAGGAACCTCCATACTGTTTTCCAGAATGGCTGCACCCGCTTGCATTCCCACCAACAGTGTAGGAGGGTTCCCCTTTCTCCACATCCTCACCAACGTCTGTTGTTTCCTGACATATTAATTTTGGCCATTCTGACTGGTGTGAGGTAGTATCTCACTGTGATTTTGGTTTGAATCTCTCTGATGCCAAGTGATACTGAACATTTTTTCATGTGTCGGCCTTTTGTATGTCTTCTTTGGAGAAGTGCCTGTTCGTGTCTTCTACCCATTTTTTGACGTGATTATCTATTTTGTGTGTGTTGAATTTGAGGAGCTCTTTATAGATCTTGGATATCAACCCTTTGTCTGTAGTGTCATTTGCAAATATCTTCTCACATTCCGCGGGTTGCCTCTTTGTTTTGTTAACTGTTTCCTTTGCTGTGCAGAAACTTTTGATCTTGATGACCTCCCAAAAGTCCATTTTTGCCTTTGTTTCCTTTGCCTTTGGAGACATATCTTGAAAGAAGTTGCTGGGGCTGGTGTTGAAGAGGTTGCTGCTTCAGTTCTCCACTAGGATTTTGATGGATTCCTGTCTCACTTTGAGGTTTTTCATCCATTTTTAGTTTATTTTTGTGTATGATGTAAGAGAATGGTCGAATTTCATTCTTCTGTATATAGCTGTCCGGTTTTCCCAGAGCCATTTATTGAAGAGACTGTCTTTTTTCCATTGGATATTTTTCCCTGCTTTGTGAAAGATTAGCTGACCATAGAGTTGAGGGTCCATATCTGAGCTCTCTGTTCTGTTCCATTGGTCAGTATGTCTGTTTTTGTGCCAGTACCCTCCTCTCTTGATGATTGCAGCTTTGTAATACAGCTTGAGGGTCTGACTTTTGATTTCAGCTCAGGTCATGGTCTCAGCCTCTTGGGATGGAGCCCCACATTGGGCTCCATGCTTAGCAGGGAGTCTGCTTAAGGATTCTTTCTCTCCCTCTGCCCCTCCCCCAACTCGTGTTCACTCTCTCTCTCTCTCTCCTTTAGAATAAATTAGTCTTAAAAAAAATTCTCCCTCTGCCCCTCTCCTCTTCTCTCCCCTCCCCCAAAAATAAAAATTTTAAACAGCTTCTGCTCCATTGAAATATAACTAACTCCATGCGCAGAAGTAAAATAGTCACAGCTAGAGCTGATCTTCAGTGGGGGGAGCACAACACTGAAGTGTGTCCTCTAGTGCCCTCTACACTTTTAAGTACATGTTTTTTTTCTCAGAGTCTGAACAACACTGACCTGTTTCCTGAACACTTCCCTGCTCTGGCTCCTGTGCCATTTCCTGCCTGACAAATGTTCTGGCAAAAAGGGAAATTCATAACTAGTCTTTTCTTTCCTGTGGCTTTCTGATTCAGAAGCATGGTTGTGCATGAGAGCTTCAAGGCCACAGGGCACGTTGGGTTCTGAGAATGTGACTTTAGGGTGTTTGGGAGTCAGGTTTCCTCTGGCAGGATTATTCTTTGGCCCGGCTCCTCTTTCAGAACACCTTGTTTCGAGACTTGTGGCGTCTGTTATGAAGGTGATGACCGAGACCATTTTTGGCAATGGTTTGTCTGTAACGTGCTTGAGAATCACCTGGGGACCACCACGGTGGCCTGCACATTCTGGTTCCCTAGCTCTGCAGGGGACTTCTACATACGAGAGCACAGCTAACAGGATTCAAAGTGGAGGAACTCTAAGACCATCCATTCAATCTCCTCCAAGTTTATAGATGAGGAATGAGAGCCTCAGGGAGCTTCAGAAACCGTGGCAACATTCAGTATAATGAACCAGCGTGGCGGTTATGTGCTGAGCCATGAATCAGACATGCACAGAACCGTGATTGGGAAATTAAATCTGATCTCATAGGCCTGGTGTGGGCAAAATGCCTAGAATGGATGACAGCAGATTCATAGTGGAGCTTCTTGATCAGGGAAAAATTGCATCCCTTTTATAGCTATTCCCAGTGCAGCTATGGTGGTTGCCGGGAGCAGGGAAAGGAATGTGCTTTGCAAGAGGTGTAACCCTCAGTTCTTTCAGACACAGAAGCAAATATTTATTTAAAAGATACCATTTGTGAAAACAGAAACGGACAGGTCATCATAGAGAAACATTTAAATTGTGATTTCTTCTTTATGTAAAAAAGAGAGGTAAGCATAGGTCATATGAGAATCCCCTTTTAGACAAAGCTGAAAGGAAATTTATGTTTGGGGTGAGGCTACAGATAAATACCTATTTTTCCAGCAGGAACCAGAAGAATTGGAAAATTGGGGGAAAAAAATTATAGCAGTGCAGTTTCAATCCTATAAAGAGAAAAACCAGCAAGCCTAGGAGATCTCAACTGATGCCGGTCTCCAAATCAGACCATTAATAGCTGTGTGTTACAGAGAAAAAGGCTGAGATTTTTCTCCCCACCCCAAACATATCTAAAAGTTAGAAGAAGTGGTTGAGTAATTGTAACTAAAGCTTGTAAAAGAGAACTGATTTAATATTTACAAACTGTATTTTCTCGAAACCTAAAATATGGTTAAAACTTCAGAAGGAGTTTGGCTAGTGGATTAATAACTTAAAGAGGTCTGTGAGACAGATGATCTAGAATTCCTCTGTTTCCCGTTCAGCAACCCTTTTATGGGGCCATTTCTCTCAAACTATCATAGAAGGCTAATGTTTCCACAAAAAAAAACAAATATGCCATTTGAAAATGATATCACTGTTGGAGGACTCTCTTGATGCTGCTTTCTTCAAAGTATGTAAGTTTTTATTTAAAATGCAGTTAACACATGGTGTGATATTAGCTTCAGGTGTAGAGTACGGGGATTTCATGCTCCTTCATCCCCATCACCTCAGAATATTTTAAATATTTTCTATGATAACTGTATGGTGGGATTTGTTTTTCTCCTAACTATTAATATGCTTAGTATAAATCCTCAACACACTTTTTAAAAGGGCAAGGGGACAAGGTTTGCTGTATGTTTCACATTTGAAACTGAATATCTGTTTAGGCTGTAGGTTAAACATTACCATCACTAAACTCAGTTAAATGTATGCACTTCTTTTTTTTTTCTTTTTTTTAAAGATTTTATTTATTTGAGAGAGAGAGAAAGAGCATGAACAGGGGAGGGACAGAGGGAGAAGCAGACTCCCTGCTAAGCAGGGAGCCCGACATGGGGCCCTAAGGTCATGACCTGAGCCACAGAGAGACACTTAACCGACTGAGCCACCCAAGCACCCAGATATTTCCACTTCTAACTACAGCACCCAAGTGTGCTGGGTATTATAGAAGAAAATAAATTTAACTTCAGAGATAGTGGCTATAATTCTGGACAGTAACAAGCAGCTTTTAGAAAGGAAAAAAAAAAAAAGAGAGTCTTAGGGGAGAAATGAACCTTGTGGCTTGGTTAATACAGGAGCTGGTCAATTTAGATGCTTAAAAGCTTTGGAAATACCAATATATGCCATCAAAGCATTGCAGTAATATATTAAATTAATTTAAATAAACAGGTAATCCATCAGGGGCACTAACATCCTAAATGTGTGGTTTCTGTGCGATGAGTTTTAACCACAGAATTCAAAGATAAAGCCCCACTCAGAAGGAGCACTGAAATAACCATATGTGGCTCTCTGTATATTTTTTTTAATCCCAGGCAGAACTGCCTGGTGCCGGTTGTATTTGCCATTGGTAAAATCCTGAGCCCTTAATAATATCAAGATGTAGCTGGCTGGCTGCCTTCAATATTTTATAATTGCAAAATGGAATCCTACCCCCACGAATGATAATCTATCATTTTCACCTGCTTTTTGTCCCTTAAAAACCACATAGACCTCATTGTTCCAAATGAGATAACCAGAGCTTGTTGTTCCTAAGTCTCCTGCATTAAACTGAGGTAAAAGCTATTTTGTACCCCCGCCCCCCACCAAAAAGCCTAAGTGCTTTTCACTCTGCCAAAAATGTAACATTTCTTGAATGTTTTATTCTCTCGTTTTCTGAACGTGAATATCATAAACCTGGAAAATTAACCACCATGGGGCTCAACATTTTTGTGGCCATTTGGAGGAAATTTTCTGCCAATGGTATAAGAAATAAAAGAGAAAAGCACGCCCCGCGATTTACTGCAACCCAAAATGTCCTGGATATTTTGTGAAGTACAGACATAAGATTTTCCAGTGTGACTATTTCCTGCTCTACCCTTTTTACTGCTGTGGGCAGAGATGGGTACAGGACTCCCTTCAGCTCCAGTGCCTGGAAAATGCCTGTTCGAATGGCACAAAAGCAATAACCATTCCATAGGGCTGTTGGTGTTTGAGTCTGTTTGCTGCCCAGTAAGTGTCGCAAGTGTCCTGATGGAAATGCCTGGTCCCATCTGGGGATAATTCAAGCTACCCAGGCTGACAGAACTGTGGGTCCAGTTCCAATATGTGGGGTTTCACCCATACCACCAAGCAATTCTCCAGCGTCAGTTGGAGAATTCAATCAATTCAATCCAATCCCAACAGTATCTACCTAGAGGTAGTGCATATCCCACAAGAGTTATGGGCTCAGTCCTACAAGACTCCCCTGTGCTGCTGATGACCAGCTGTGAATCAGACTTTCCATCCACCTCCTCCTCAGGCTCTATTAATTTACTAGAACAGAGGGAAACAGTGTACTTACTAGATTACTGATCTATTATAAAACAGATATAACCCACCAGCAGCCAAGTGGAAGAGACACCGAGTCCAAAGACTATGGGGAAAAGGCTTGGAACTTTCAGCACATTCCTTTCCCCACATCTCCACATGTTCACCAGCCTCAGAACTCGAAGACCCCTGTCCTTGGTTTTGACGGAGACTTCATTACATAGACTTAATTGATTAAATTGTTGGCCATTGATGATTAAGCTCGGTCTCCAGCTCCTCTCCCCTCCCAGAGGGTGGAGCCGAAAGTGCCAACCCTCTGATCATGTGGTTAGTTCCGCTGGTGCCTAGTGCCCATCCTTCGGTGAGCTGCAGGCTTTTCAAAAGTCACTTCATAGGGGCTCCTGGGTGGGTTAAAGCCTATCCCTTCAGCTCAGGTCATGATCCCAGGGTTCTGGGATCAAGCCCTGCATCGGGCTCTCTGCTCAGCAGGGAGCCTGCTTCCTCCTCTCTCTCTCTCTCACTCTCTCTCTCTCTCTCTGCCTCTCTGCCTACTTGTGATCTCTGTCTGTCAAATAAGTAAAAATAAAATCTTTTTAAAAATTTGTTTAAAAAAGTCACTTCATAACATAACGAGACATACCTTTACTGCTCTCATTACCTATGAAATTCTGAGGGTTTTAGCAATTCTGTGCCTATGAGGACCAAATATAGATTTTTTTAGTATAAATCACTCTATCAAGTGTATACAGCAAAGAGCTTGAGCCTCATAGCTAGAAAGATGAGGTGAGCCCAGATCCAGAGGGCCCTTAATATCTGACAGAGCAGTGTTGGGAGTAATTCAGTAGGAACGGGGAGTTACTGAAAGGGGGCAGAGCCATTCCTCAGTATCACAAACAGATACGGGAAACAGAAAGGGATAAAAAGTAGAGCAGGGGCAACAGCAGGAAACTTCAAAGTTATCGAGGCAGAAAGTGATGATGGTTTAAGGGAAGAGGGTAGTAGAAAGGGGGAGTGAGAAATGAATACGAGAATCCAGAAATGGAGCTTTAAAAGGCGTTGTCAGTAATAGAAGTACGGGACACAGGGCACCTGGGTGGCTCAGTTGGTTAAGCGACTGCCTTCGGCTCAGGTCATGATCCCAGAGTCGTTGGATCGAGTCCCGCATCAAGCTCTTTGCTCAATGGGAAGCCTTCTTCTTCCTCTCCCTCTGCCTGCCACTCTGCCTACTTGTGCTCTTTCTCTCTGTCAAATAAATAAAATCTTATTTAAAAAGGAAAAAAAAAAAGAAGAAGAAGTATGGGACACAAAGAAAGAGAGTTACACATGACTGTGAAGGTTTCAGACCTGTGGCTGGGATCATAGCTCTGCTGCGATTCCAACAGGGGAAGGCAGGACGGAGAGCCAGGGGACCTCGAGCTCAGTTTTGTACATACTAAGCTCATGGGAGCTGTAAGCTAATAGACCCAGCACATTCAGACATAGATAGAACCGAGAGTGGGAGGAAGACGTGAGAGCTGGGGAGATACATTTCCGATTCATCCTTAGAGTGTCAAAAGGCGATGGGATTTCCACATGAAGAGTTGCAGAAAGAGGGGCGCCCGGGGGGCTCAGGGGGTTGGGCCTCTGCCTTGGCTCAGGTCATGATCCCAAGGTGCTGGGATCGAGCCCCGCATCGGGCTCTCTGCTCAGCGGGGAGCCTGCTTCTTCCTCTCTCTCTGCCTGCCTCTCTGCCTCCTTGTGATCTCTCTCTCTGTCCAATAATAATTAAAATCTTTAAAAAAAAAATTATCAAACAAAAAAAAAAAGAGTTGCAGAAAGAGATGGATGGAGATACGAAAGGAAAATGTTGGGATGAAGAGATTCGGAAAAAGGAACAAGAAAAGTTATTCCGAGAAGCCACAGGGAACCAGCTTGGAACTGAGTATGCAAGACAAAGAGAAACGCTTTCCAGAGGGACGGAGAGGTTAAGTGACAGTAAATGCCACAAAGATACCGTCATGCCTCCAGGTGGGGCCCAGAGCAGATCATGCTGGCGAAGGTTATTCCCTCTCAGAGGAACGTGTGAGCACCAATAATTATTCTAGAAGATCATCTCTTTAGTATTGTAAGTGCTCAACAGTCAGAAGCATACGATTTATATAAAAGAAATGCCCATTTAATTTATTAAAGCAGACATTGGCTAAGTTATAAGCCATTAGCCATGCCTCTGTAGGACATGAAAAAGTTGGAGTAAATCTAATGGGGCCCTTTCATCTGCATGGGAAAGGTCATTACAGGCATCAAATAATTGAATTTTAGAATGGTGCTGGAGCAAATAGCTATATATTAGAACTCAAATTAGACTTCAGAAGGACTGTTTGTCTTGGGATTTCATCATTTAGAATGATATCTTGCAATAAAACTGACTCCATAGAAAGATATTAATCTTATGCTTTAATGCTCTTATCTCAAATTGTTTTAATTGACCCGTTGGAAAGGAATTTTAATTTTTCAGGTAAAATTTTTTTGTCAACTTAGAATATGAAGGACGGGAGGAAAATGTTACAGATCAAATTTAGATCCTGATTTTATTTTCTTCCTTTTCTGCAGCAGTAATACTAATCAGTGATTGGTCTGAAACATATAATACAGTCAACTCTTGACAGAGGTGTGATTGGAGGATGAGATATTCTGCTTAATACCATTTTTAATAGCACACATACTAGTCATGGGTGTCTAACTTTAAAAAATATATTCCACAGAGAAACCTGGTGACCTGTGGCAGTGTAAGAAGATTCACAAATCTTATGATAACCCCATATTTAAAGTAGTGATGCCAATTAGTACAAGGTTATATTCCCAGCTCTCTTTCTTTTCCAGTAAAAAATGCACTGCAATAATTAAATGTATAATGTAGGAATTTTCACTAGTCTATAAAAACTTGGAGATAAGTAGATTATGTTCCACAAAGTTGGTTTTGTTTAATCTGTTTTTTAAAAGGGGTTAGCTGAGGGGGGCCTGAGTGGCTCAGTAGGTTAAGCGTCTGCATTCAGCTCAGGTCATGATCCCGGAGTCCTAGGATCGAGTCCCACATTGGGCTCTCTGCTCTGCGGGGAGCCTGCTTCTCCCTCTCCCGCTCCCCCTGCTTGTGCTTGCTGCCCCTCTCTCGGTCAAATAAAGAAATAATCTTAAAAGAGGGGAGGGGTAACTGATAGCATTTTTTGAAGAGAAGCATCAGCGGGAGAGAGGGGAAATTGGCTTTAGAGGGCGTGACAAATGCTGGGAGACAGGGAGGTTTCGTCCAGAGCAGGCTGGAGCAGAGCTTCCTGTCTGCGAGGCCCCCACTGGGAGGGCAAGGGGACTCCCTCTCCGTTGCCTCAGTACATCGATCATGCAGCACCCAGGGGTCCTTTGGGGAAGGCAGATTTGTTCAGTGCGAACTGCCGCCATGTCCCGGCAAACAGCTCAGCAGAGCACACTCTTGATTTCTCTAGGATCCCAGGCTACTAGAGCCTGTGTCAGAGGAGGCAAGGGAGAGCTCTCGAGGTCTTTCTCCGTGGGGAGGAGTGGTGCAGCCGTTCTAAGCTGCAGCCTCGGTGGGAGCCGTTCTCCCTGGGCTCACATCCTGCCTTGGGCACATGCTCTGGTTTTACATAAGTGGCTCAACTGCCACGGGCCTCAGTTTTCACATCTGTCAGATGGAGCTGACAGTGGTACCCACCTCGTGGCCCTGCATGAGGTCGTGTGTGCAGAGCAGCGCAGGTCTTGTATGGGGGAGACCGGAAAAGGGAGCCAGGGCTGCAGTCATACGTGTTGCTGTGACCCACCATGCACGTGGCTTTGTTCTGTTTAGATGAGCTGCTTCAGAAAGAGCAGAACTACTCGGATGACGTCTTGGCCAACATGATCAGTGAACCAAGAATCAGTTACGGAAACGATGCCCTCATGCCGTCCCTGACGGAAACGAAAACCACCGTGGAGCTTCTTCCCGTGAATGGGGAGTTCAGCCTGGACGACCTCCAGCCCTGGCATCCTTTCGGGGTCGACTCGGTGCCGGCCAATACAGAAAATGAAGGTAAGCGGCCCTGGAGTGAATAAGAACATTCCAGTACATATGTGTGTGTGTGTGTGTGTGTGTATACACACATCTTCCTGATATTCTTGAGTTGCGACTTCTTATATGCATTTGAAGAAAAATACTTTCTCCCCAAGAGGTATTTTGTTGCTTCTGGAAAAAAAGAACAATATTCAGTGCGTGTTTATGAGGCAGTGGCCAGTCCAGGCCCACCTTCAAAGCAAACAGGGGATGAAATTATGTAAATGTTTCTCCCTGTGGGAAGAAGTTTTCGTGGGGCCGGCAGAAACGGGGATTTGGAAAGCAGCAAAATAGTCTTTGCAGGTTAAATAACCTAGTGCATTAAATTTCAGATTGCATTGACTGTTAAAAGCAAAGATAACCACGTACAAATAAAATGTAATTTTGCTGAAAATTTAAACAACTTTGTGTTTAGAAAGTTAAATTGAAGGCAGCTGTCAAAATGAAGAAGCGTATCAATCTACATGATTTTTCCTACGATAGCTTAGAGATTTTTGCTGTCAACAAATTTGCACATTGGCAGATATACTTTCTTTCACAGGGATTTCTTAACAGAAACTTCTAAACAATATCTCTTCACAAGAGAACATCTTTTTATTCCTTAAACATTTTTACATGTTTAGAAGTATACAGTTTCAAACACGGGAACACCTTGATTTCTGAACACCAATAGCACTTTTTTTAAGAACACCAGATTTCACCTGTGAGTGTCTTTTGTTAAAGTGGCAAGTTTGGATGGTGGTAATAATTGTAATAGGACTACAGTAGGGAGACCTCAAAATGCTGTCAGTGTATGCCTCGGATTAAATTTAGACTCAGTATCAGACCCTAAGTATACTACAGAAGTATTTTTTTTTAAGGAACCATTACAGAAAATCTTTCTGTGGGGGCACCTGGGTGGCTCAGTTGGTTCAGCCACTGCCTTCAGCTCAGGTCATGATCCTGGAGTCCCAGGATCCTGCATCAGGCTCCCTGCTCAGCAGGGAGTCTGCTTCTCCCTCTGACCCTCCCCCTTCTCATGCTCTCCCTCTCTCTCATAAATAAATAAATTCTTTTAAAAAAAAAAAGAAAGAAAGAAAGAAAATCTATGAACAGTCTCCATATGAGTAATCTCCCCAAATTTGTTTCATTAATTTGAAAAAGGGCACCTCATAGTAGTAATCCCAGCTACGAAAAGCAGTATCATTTATATCAAATGTAATGAAGATTTCACCGTTTATAAAAATAATTCTGACACGGGAAAAAATTTAAAGACTTCTAAAAATCAAAGAACTTCAGTTACAAGGGTAACTTCCTTATTAAATTTATTAATAATAGAGTGTTAACTGTACCTTTTTTTTAATAGGTGGGGGGTACATTTTGGTCTTTTAAAATCCTCATCATTCTGTCCACTAATGAAAATTCTTTGTGGAAAATGTCCAGTCTCATTTGTAAGTTTAAATGCACACTGGATTTCCTCCTTTCCTTTAGCATACTGAGCTGTTTAATTAAGGGAGAAATAGGTCCCACATCTGACTGAAGTCTGACAAACTTCTTTGGTGGAAAATTATAACCCTCTATACCAAAATGCCCTGTATACCAAATACTGTTAAATGTTTGTCATTTATGTCCAACTCATAGCTTTTTATGAAAAAACAAATTTAAATACATAGATTAGACTGTTCTTTGTTAAAAATTACTCTGTCTTTGAGAATTTATTCAACTGCAGTGATTCTAAAATTATAATTTACAAGGAACTTCCTATCACTTTCTCGTAATTGAAGAGCTTTTCACATATTTGAAATACATAGTTTCTATAAATAAAATGTTCCCATTTAATAGTTTCCATTACTTGTTGATTTTGGAAAAGTAGGATAAAACCTATTTCAGAGCCGACCTAAATTTTTATGATCACACGCACACAAAAATAATAGAAACTAGAAATTATAATTTATTTATGGTGAAGTTTAGAAGATTTAGAAAGCCAAAGTAAAGCTACATTAGCAGAGTAAAAATTGATTTATAGAAATTACTGTGTATGTTTGATATAATACTTGATATTTCTCTTAAATGTTGTGAATCCTATACAAATGTGGGCTATACAGAGTTTTTGTAAGAGCAACAACAGCGAAGACACTCAGCCCTGTTTATGTTAGCTTCTTCTAATTTAATGAATACAGTGAAATGCAGTGACACCATTAAGAATAGCAAAAAATGTGTATTATTCGAGAAGGTGTTGCATTTCCTGAATTTCACATTTTCTCTTTACTTTCTCACCCTATCAGATATTGAGAGCTTAACTGCTTAGTATGAACACACACTTCCTTGGTATCTTTAATGAGGTAAATTTAACTTTGCATTTATCATATTTGTAATAGAAACACCAACAGTTAAATAACTCTTCCTTTCTGTACTCCAAGCATTTCATCCTGACTCCATATGTATAATTATGTGGTCATATGCATATATGTGGTCTCCATTAAAAAGTATATGCATTCTAGTAAACATTTGGCTAATATTAAAATTTTTAAATAGTAGGCAAACTGACCCACTCTGTTTAGGGAAAGAAGTGCAAGGGTATTTGTTGTTCTATTTAAGGAGAAGTAGAGGGAAGAACTATTTTTACCCAAACTGCTTCCTAAAACCCAAACCTTAATGCCACTGTCAACATGTTCACCGCTTTCCTGGTCTTCTACCCATTGACAATCCTCCCAAATCAAATAAGAAAGAAGTCTTGGTCCAAATTAGGAGGCAAGCAGGGATTGTCCCCCAGCACTCGCCAGATAACCCGAAGAAGGAAAGTTGGGTTAATTACTAGATTTCTCCAAAGTGATCAGCTTTTGGAAGGCTAAGAACAATAGATTTTGGAGATACCCCAGAAGAGCAATGGACTTAAATACCTCCCCTCAGAAGTAGACTCTGAGAGTGGCCTGTCGCCATTGGTCCTAGGAGACTGTCTGTGCTCATGCACATAGACCCACACTGCAGACCATTGGGTGCCGCCAAGATGCCCACTTGGGCAAAGTCTTTGATTGAGTGCTTCTGGATCCTTGTCCAGGACACAGCCAGTCACATCGCCCAAGCCTCAAAGGAAGAGCTGATACTCTTGTTAAATAAACACCTGTCATTGACAAATAACAAAATCTTACATGAGAGTATTACAAGGCAAGAATATTGAGGATCTCAGAGCTTGAATTCTGGTTCTTGGTGTTATCAGACCCAACACTCCTTTTATAACATTTTGAAAAGCCTCCTTAACAGTGAATCTTAACATAAAATGGATTGACAGTGTTTCAGGGGGAAAATCAATATAATGGATATAATATGTAACAAGTGTTTCAAGGCATAAGTGTTCGGGCTTGACGGCCAGTGGGAACAGTGGCTGGATCATGTCTTTGTCCTGTGTGGATGTGAGAGATACAAATGCGGACTGACACAGGGCTGATTCCACGATTCAGGTTCTATGAGCAACCGTGGATGAGTTCCTGACGTAGTGGAGAACTCTTGGGAGGGCTGTGATGAAAACAGTCTCCCCCCATTTTACCCGGTGATGAACTCTTAGCATATCCAGGTTACAGTAAGAGCTATGCAAAAAATGCTTTGTGTTTGTATATTGAACTGAACTATGCTCTAGACCCACATAATCATAGACAAATGAATGTCCAGCAGGAATTTAGGAACTTGTAGAGGATTCGAGGCTATTTTTACTCGTGTGGGAGTGCCCTGTGCACGACATCTAACATCCCCACCGCCCCACAGAACAGAAGCTACCCCAGACTCCTGAATGGCGGTTGGATCATCAGAGTTTAAATTCCGCACTGCTGGGCGCGGTGGGCAACATAGAGAGCCTCTGTGGCTATTTCCTAGTCTGTAAAACAAAGGTAATAATAATTCCTAATTCAGAGATAAGGTATGAGCATTCAATGAGATGGCAGGCAAAGCTCTGGGCAAAGTATCTACAACAAACCAAGTAAATATTTAGTGTAACTTTCTTTCTTTCTTTTCTTTCTTTTCATTTTCCTTCCGTCTTCCTACCTTCCTGTCTTTTCTTTTTTTCCTTCCTTCCTTCCTTCCTTTCTTCCTTCTTTCCTTTCATTCATTTGTCCATTCATTTGTTCTTTCCATAGAATCAGGATCTCATTAGAGAGTTTTTACCAGCTGCTCCCAGGGAGAATCACCCTGTGGTCCAAACAGTATATCCTTATATTAACAATGTAACGAACCATATAATGACCCAGTCCTAAAATACCCCCTGTCTGCTCTCACCATCTCCTCCCCTTTTCCCTTTCCCCAGGGCCTTGTTCCTTGTGAATGTCTCGACATGTGCTCACACACAGAGCCACTGAAAATACCTAAAGTTCTCAAAGATTTCCTTTGATTGTTCATGCAGTCCTTATCATCAGAGTTTCCGACGCTTACCAACAGGTCGTTGCTTTTTCTTAAGAACAGTCAGTCAAGTCCAGAGAGAGGGTCAGACACCCAGGCCTTCTTCTAATTTATATTGAAGAACGAAGCATATCAGTTTTCTGACATCTTAGGCTCTTTGGCCAGTTTGCCTTGAGGGATTTTCCTGTGGCTTTTTTCAGATCCACAGAACTTAACTGAGTAACCCACAGTGAAGCTGTAACTTAACAAACTGTTGTTCTCGTGGATCGTGAAGGCGTCTGGCTAAAGGCATCTGTGTTTGTTCTGCCTTGTCACGATTGCCTGCGCAGGCCAGCCACAGAGTGGCCAACAGTCAGCTTCCTTGTATAGAATACATACATGAAACACTAAGCTTCTCTAAGAGGCACAACAGGTTTTTTAAGACTGCATATTTGTAATTGCAACGTGTACTTGCCCACTGGTATATTTCTAATTAGCGTAATAACAAAGCAATGATAAAATCTCTTTAAATGCTGAAATTGAGGGCACCTGGGTGGCTCAGTCGGTTAAGCATCCAACTCTTGGTTTCAGCTCAGGTGGAGATCTCGGGGTCGTGAGATCGACCCCCATGTCAGGCTCCGTGCTCAGTGGGGAGTCTGCTTGAGATTCTCTCCCCCTCTCCTCCTGCCCCTCCCCCTGCTCGCACACACACTCTCTCTCTCAAAGAAATAAATTTTAAAAATCTTTTTAAAAAATAAATATGGGAGTGCCTGGGTGGCTCAGTCCGTTAAGCGCCTGCCTTTGGCTCGGGTCACGATTCTGGAGTGCCAGGATCAAGCCCCATGTCGGGCGCCCTACTGAGTGGGGAGTCTGCTTCTCCCTCTCCCTCTGCCCCTCCCCACTTGAATTCTGTCTCACTCTCTCAAATAAATCTTTTTTAAAAAATAAATAAATATATAAGTGCTAAAATTGAAAAAAAAAAAAATGTCATTTTCAGGGCCTGTTTTCTGTCTGTGTAGAAGTATTTTCCTGCTGATTTCCTCCATTTCCTTTGGCCTGGTGGGAGGCTGTGCTGACAGCATTCAGCTCAGAACTCATCTGTTATAAGGAGCCGCAGAACAAACTCAGAAGCCCCAGAATGTGACTTCTCTGAGGAGAAGGTGTGCTTCAAAGCTACGGAAGGCCTGGGAATAACACATTTCTGCTTGAGTTTTAAGATGACTGCTTTCATATCTTTAATTTACTAAACAGCTACTGTAAAATGTTCTGAACACTATGTTGAAGTTACCTTCTGGTTCAGGGAGCAATAGTTCATTTGGAAAAATTAGAAAGTATCTGTTGGACTGGGAAATAATGCACCACTTTGTCTTGTTGATGTGTATGCGCATTTTTAGCACCGATGTCATAACTGTCTTAAAAAATTGATGTCTACTCACCGAACACAGGAGTTACTTACTTTTTGAATATTAATTCATACTGAATCAGCCTCAAACAGTTAAAGCAGGCTAGGTTTAAGTCAGTAAACTATTAATTTTTTCACCTTCTGAAAAACAGACAAGATTTTATTACTGTTTTCAAACAATACATGCACATGGGGGAAAAAGGCAGAGAAGCTTCTAGAAACAATCTCCTCACCCAGAAATAACTAATGTTAGCTTTTGTGGTAATATCTTTCAGACCTTTTTCTTTTTGGGGGTCCGTGCATTTGCTGCTTTTTCTGCATTTCTTTAAGGAATTGTGGAATAGTGCTTTATCATTTATAAGGTTTTAATGTGTATATGGGCACATTTACTTAAGACAAAACCCAGGATTGGAAAGAATGTGTCTCGCCCAAGATCACAGAGTGAGTCAGTGGTGGCATTTAAGTGGACAGCTCTTCAGCCTGTATTTAAACCACAGATTAACGGCTGATTCCCTCATGAGTCAAAGACAGTTTCGGATGATTTAGCCACCGATGAACAGGATCCCCACTTCGAATTCCTCTCTCGCTCTATGAGTGTGCTGCTTGGACGTGCTCTTCTCTGCAACTGAAGCACCACCAGAGCTCTCCCGAGGAAGTCCTCAAAAATACAGCAACCCCTCCGGGAACTCAGTAATAAAGCCCCTCACTAAATATTGTGGCAGATGGGAAAAAAGGTAACAACACAGAGAATCCGTGCCATTCAAATGTATTTGTGAGTTGCAGAAGGCTGTCTTAACCTATCAAACCAGGAAAGTACTAGAAATTAGACATTCTCTCAGCAAGAGTCATTAAGGAAGGTTGAATAAACACAGCTTCATAGTATGGGAGCGTTTCTGAAACAGGTTTTAAAATTGTTTTGTTTCTCAATACAATGAGAAGAGGCTGTTTACATATGAAGAAACAGCCTCAGAGGTGGACTTTCACCCGAAGTTGCTTGTGGTCCGGGTGCTGGTGCCAGCGTTGGGTTGGGAGGCCTGCTCCCTCCTCCCGGCCGTGCTGCCGCTCTGCATGCCAAAGGCCCAAACCCCGTTGCTCTTCGGACTTGTCCAGATGTCTTCATATTCTCAGAAACCTGATTTTTTTATAATGTGAAGGCTTGTCTCCCTGCCGCTCTCTTCTCCCTCACTGTTCTGCCAACATGGGACATTCAGGATGGATCTGGGTGTGGGGTCCCACCTCGGAAGGCCGGGCTGTGAGCATCCGTAAGCCGGATGGTCTTCCCGAAACTGCTCACCCCGAAGCCAGCCCCTCGAGCCTACCTTACCTTCCC
Source organism: Mustela nigripes (assembly GCF_022355385.1). Taxonomy (NCBI): domain Eukaryota; kingdom Metazoa; phylum Chordata; class Mammalia; order Carnivora; family Mustelidae; genus Mustela; species Mustela nigripes. Next base: position 201,302,997 of record NC_081558.1, on the reverse strand, counting down.
GTGGACGTCTTTGCTCACCTTTCCTTACCTTCTTACCTCCTATTTTCCAGGCTTTTACCCAAGGGGTTTTTCCCCTTCCTCGGCTTCATTTGCCCCTTTGTCCGTTTATTAATCCTTAAAGCTTTGTTTCTCTCCGTTGCCTGTTTCTTCAAAGACCAGTCTAAGTTCAAGTTAATGCTTTCTGAGACTCAGAAGCTCTTTGGAAAGGCCAGCTCATGGCAGGCAATGGCGGGCACCACGGTGCCACCAGCACGCTTCCTTTGGTTCCAGCCCAGGACTCGCACAAAGGAAAAATTGCAGAAGTTGAAAAATACAAAAGGGAGTACTCACATTTCACACACCACCACTGTCTGTTATCTATTAAAATAGTAACTGGTTTTTAAAATTAGAGAGAGAGACTGACTCTCTGGTTTACTTCTTCTACCCTCCAAATGGGAGCAAATTTGGTGCACTGAGTGGCAGATTATGTGGTGAGATGTTCCTCTCCCGACAAATCCATATTTGCATTTCCCCTGGGGATTTAATGGAGCCCTTTTGTAGTTAATTAACCTTAAAATAAGAGCAGATCGGACAGTTGTTAAAAGAGGTATCTCCAGGATTTTTCGCCGGGCTGGGTATATTGTATTTTATCTCTAATCAAAAGCCAAGAAACCATCCCTAAACTCTATGAGAAGGAAATCCACACACCCCAACCCCTCTTCTCTGATGTTGCTGCATATCCTGCAAGTGTTTTTATCAGAAACCTCAGCAGTGGGGCTGGCCCACGGAGAGCGGGAAGGCTTCTGAAGTGGTCCCGCTCCCGTTCCCTGAAACTCGGGATAAACTCCCTGTGGTTCTTTGCCAGCCGCTGCTTTCCTCTAACGTGTGTGTTCCCCATGCTTTTCCCTGCTCCGTGTTCAGGAGCCACAACTCACCATCTCGATTTGTCTCGTTTGCTTTCCGCATCTCTCGCTTCCTGTGCCCAGTTGAGCCCGTCGACGCCCGCCCTGCTGCCGACCGAGGACTGACCACCCGACCAGGTACAACGCGGTTCCCTTCTGCCTCCCGCGTGTTCTGCTTGCGCTCGAGCCCCGCCGTCTCTGCTCTTCCTTATGAGCCTCCCTCAACTGCAGATACCGAGAGAGAAGATCTGAAAGGACCGTGGAAACCAGACTTCTCAAACCTTCCCTCTGCTTCTCCTTACGCTTTGTTTCCCAATTGCCTATTGAAGAAATCTGGTTTTCTTTCTGAGCTTTCCTTTTCAAATGATGAAAGAGCCCATCCAACTTAAGGGTTTTGGGGTTTTTTTTTTTTTTCCTTTTTTTTAAATGGAGAAGACTATCTAGACCTTTCTGTCCTCAAAAATGGAAAACCACACAGATGCACACTCTCTCTAGTGACGAAGTAGTTTCTGCTTTGAGCATCTCCTCCTTCCTTCCTTGTTTGGTGTGCAGTCAGGTCCTCTTCTGACTGAATTGGGCTCAAACTTCAGTCAGTTTCTCACACAGCGGTGACCCTAAATATATCAGAAAGGGACTACCTCTAGAGCCCAGAAGTATATACATTTTCTCTCTCGTGGGTTGTATGGACTTACTCTCCATGAGTAACTAAAACAACAGAAAGGTTGTATGTGCATTGTTTTGTATACAAGTCTTTAATTTTTATACCACTTAAAATTCCCATTAACACTGAAATAGACACTTTTTTTTTTTTACAGTTTCTCCAGCATTAAAAGAAACACACGTTTACCCTTTGTTCTATATTCAGCCTTTATCTCCACAAACAATGCATACCTTCCCATATCTATTTTCTTCCTTATCCCTGTAATGGCTCCATGCAAGAGTCAAGGACCAGGGAGTTCCCCTTGTTGGAGGATGTTAACACACGGAGGTCCCTGGTTCGGGTGCTGTCTGTAGCAGGCCAAGAACAGACCTGGCCCCTCGCACTGCCATTGCCAGCCCAAGTCACTTGTGTCCCCAGACACAGTCCTAGATGAGAGCTCCGAGCCGCCTTGTGACATCTTCATGCCTCGGTTGGTTGCTCACAGGCGGCAGGGAGAGCGGAGTGACTGTCTTGACAGCTGCTCTGGCTCATTTTAAGAATCTCTGCCTTGAGGGCTTTTCAGAGGAATTTAAATGATAGTAAGTCAGACACAGTTCGGGCTCTCCTAATGTCTTCCTTATTGCCATTGTCATGCAAGTGAATTTTAAGAGCCAGCCATTGATACCCACGGTTACGGTTACCCGTGGTTCTCTGCTCCCTGTGGAGTTCAAGGCCAAGGGTGGTGGAGTTCAAGGCTGAGGGTCAGGTCCATTCTAACCAGGTGAGATCCCCTCAGGATGGTCGTTTGCCTTGGGCCTTTTTTTAACGGCCCTCTCTATTTTATTTTTAAGGAAGGGATGGTTTTCATCTACAAGAATAAAAAGTGAATTAGAAGCACTCTTTTTCAAGCAATTTTATAAAGTTCCTCCATTGGGCCCCCTAGGCCAATGTGTTTTAAACGCAATATGAGGGAGGAGAGGTTGATACCACCAAAGCTGGTATTTCCCCCCCTCTTTTAAAAAAATCTGACATGAAAATAATTTCCATAGATTTCTCCGAAACAGTCGGTTTTAAGGGAAGAGCTGGAAGGTAGTTAGAGGTGTTTTGTCTGGGGAGGAAGCCGTCTGAAGTCTTTATTACAACAGTAACAATGTTTTAGTAACAGCAGTATTTCATTTTGGTATTTCACAAAGATCAGTGCATTAAATGCTGTGGTGGGTGGAAAGAAACGAAATGATGAAGTCCCTGTTCTCGGGATCCTGAAATGTAACAGAAGGAACACACTTGGCATTTCTAAAAGAGGAGATGGAATTAGAAAAGCAGGGGAAGGCGGGCCCACGTAAGGTGTAACCCAGGGCGTCTGTGACATAAGCAGACGAGGCACTCACAGAGGGTTAACCGAGGCGCGCTGGAGTTCAGCTTCGGGAAAGCTTTCAGAAGATTTGAGTCTGATCCACTGGTGAAGAAGAGGGGAGGGAGTCAAAGACGAGGGTGGCCTAGACTCCACTCTCTTTCTTGTACTGGGTAAGGCTAGGGCTTCCCCAATAAAAGAAGGGCCGTAGGTAAGAAAGAAAGATCAGATCTGAAGTGGGGAAGATGCTAGTTTACGAGTAGCTCTAATTGCTGGATGGGTCGTGAGGCCTAGCGTGCTCTCTCTGCTTACAGTCTGTCCCTCCAACATTTGGTTGCTCGTAACATTAGTTTGGGTTCTTCCAGCATCACACTGTAGGAAACTGAATGCATAAGTATGGGTTCTTCCAACATTACACTGTAGGAAACTGCATGCTTGAGTTCAGCGTATACCTTTAGACTTTCCAAACCTAGAGAACCTTCTTCCCAGGATTGTCATAGTGTGTCATTCAGTTGATGGCATCGTTGTTAAATAATTGCTGTTGTCAGTCTGACACAAATAAAGAAAGGGTTTGTGTGTAATCGTGACAGAGGAAGGTGACTTCTCTTTGTCTTTCATATCTGAAAACCCAGGGCACGTCACTTTTAGAATGTAGTGTCAGGTATGGAAAGCATGTTATCAGTGGTGATTTCTGGGCTCAGTGGCCATTTCAAGTACTCCTCTGGCTGAGTTCCAGGGAGAAATGGGCTCTGAAGGTCAGGTTACACCATTGGACCAGAATAAAGAAGGAAAATACATTAACAAGCTCTTCACAGGGGGAGGAAAGCTACCCCTTCCACTATACTTTATTACCACCTTCTCCAGTCCTCACGAAGGAGACCAAGTCCTTGCCCCCAAGCCATGTGAAAGGTTTCTTGAGGGACGTGCCTCCTTCCGCCCTCAAATGAACCACAGACTCTGCTCACTTACCGTGACAGAGAGACCTGGAGTCACAGCAGGGCTTAGAAAGGCCTCTGATAGCCTTAAGCAAAGCTCCTGATGAGGTATTTAAATCGACACATCACATTTCATCACATGCACTGTGAGCTTATTACCGATATGTTTCCCTTTGTGCAAGCTTAGTAATTTTTCTTCCCTTTTAGTGAGGTATAGAAAGTCTTTGCTTAATGTATAGAAAGTGATTGCCCATGCTATACAAAAATAAACTAGAAAGGTCTCTTTCTGCTGAAAGTCTCGTAGACTATTGAGCTACCATTAATTATCGTGGTTCTGACTTCTTACGTGAAGCTGAGTTTTGGTTTGAGTACCCAAAGTATTTTCACCCTCCTTTCAGAAGTCATGTGGGCTTTTACAGTTTTGAGTAGGGAGCTCCTGTGTTTTTGAGGTAATTGTTGGTCGCACAAAACTAAAAGACTATTGAAGAGACTTTTCTTAACGTCTCAGAAATATAATTTTAACTGTTGCGTTGCTAGATCCTGATGACAGCAAAAGGGTGATCTGTAAATAAATTACTGTGGTTATGCCTCTGTCTTAAATTTAAAAGGGCCTATGGGAAGCTAAAAATACATAGCCAGTGAGGCATAACAGAACGTTAGTTTCCCAGCCTAATAAGCGTAGTGTCAGGAAGATTAGAAGTTAGAATGAATTGAAAATCATGAGAAAATGCAATTTATTCCATAGCAAGAAAATAAAGAGCAAAGAGCCCCATAGCTCTCAGGACAGGTCAGGGGTTGAGGGATGGTCTAAGATGAGAAAGAAAGGGAAACTGTCCCACTTTGTGTCTGTATTAGAGAGTGATCTTCTACAAGGAGGAAATTAGAGCCCCACGTACATCCAGATGAAAAAAGAAAGCACTAGCTTCTTGTACTAATTTTCTGTTGCTAATGCAACAAATAATTCCGTAACTTAGCGGCTTAAAACAACAAACGTCAGTTTTCTTACAATTATCAGGACATCAGGCATGGATTAGCTGAGTGCTCCTGGCTCCGGGCCTCTCAGGAGGTTGCACTCAAGACATCCTCTAGAGCTGTAGCCATTTGAAGCTGAAGCTTGACTGTGGTGGGTCTGTTCCCAGACAGAATGGCTGGCTGTTGGCAGGACACCGCTGTATCTCATCATGGGAAACTTTTTGTCGGGCTGCTTGAGGGTCCTTGTGACATGGCTTTTCCAGACCATGATCTGAGAGGGTAAAAAGGGAGGCTGCAGACCCTTTTTGACCTAGACCGAGGGTTCACCCACGATCACTTTCTCTTTTGTCTGTTCATTAGAAGCAGGGCACTCCATGCAGTCCACACTCCGGAGAACGGAATTCAGTCCCACCTGTGGAAAAGAGGAGCAGTAACAGATTTGTGGATATATTTTAAATCTTCGACACCTCTCTACCGTGTCCAAGCCCTGGTGACTCAGACAGATAGTAGGCTAGGAGACCTGGAGGGGGAGATGGTAGAACTACTCTCCATGATCTTCGAGGACCTCCGCAGGGCGGGAGAGCTGGGAAGAAGGGGAGCAGAGACTAGTTCCGCCAGACGGACAGCAGAGGAGACAAGGTGACAGTCTACAGGCCAGGTGTAGATTGATGTTAATCTCGGCTCTGTTTTCCTACGAGTTATTAAATGGAAGCTTTGTGAACGTTTGGACAAGGAGTCAGGGATCTGTCACAACCAGCAGGGCTGCCCACGGTCTTGTCAAATTATCCTCCTTTTTGTGTGAGCTGTGCTGTTAGATTGGCACATGGTGTGCTGTGGACGTTGTGCTTTTCAGTTTCAGCAAGGTGTGTGACAAGTTTCACGGCACCTGTGGATAAGACTGTAGGAGTGGCTGGACAAAAAGCAAGGAATGAGGTTCCATGGGAGCTGGAGGACCTGGTGACCTGTAGCCAGAGCAAGGACCACCAGGAGCGCGATGCCTTTCCTCAGGTGTCCGGTCTGTTCAAGGCTATAAGTCAGAGGGAAATTTCCGCTTGTTCTGCATTGAATAGGCTCCAAGTGTAGATGCCTTGAGGGAACTGTTTGGAGTTTGGGGTAAGGAAGACCGTCATTCTTGTAGGCAGAGCTGTCCGAAATGGAGGCAAATGGATAGATTTTTCTCCATTCACTCAGAACCTGAGGGTTTGCCCTTTGGGTGAGAATACCGTAGAGGACATGATTTTTAAAGGCTTTCTTGGAACACTGGAAAAATAAAGTTTAAATATCAAAAAAACGTCTTTCTCGTCCTGAAATTATAACTTTAGATATTTAAATGCTACAGCATGGAAACTGATTATTTCTGTTTTGTGCTTTCATTTTTCTGTTTGAAAAATTGCTTTGCGTTTTGTTTTGTTGCTTCGAATCGTTATTTGCAAAATGAAATTTATTATAACAATTAGTGTAAGAATCATGTAGCAATTTATAGAGAAGGAAGAGTTAGTAAGTTATAAATTCTGTTAGTCCCACAGAAACATTTTCTAAAATTATGTACTGCAAGTCTTTATTCAGCAGATGAACCAATTATATTCTGTATCTATAACTAAGTCACCTAACTAAATAAATAATATGATTTTTATAGTGCTTCACTGCATAGATACATGAACATAATTTATTTGTAATTGGAATGAAGCCCTAAAGTAGCAGTTTGATTCCACCAGGTAATTAGTACTCATTTTTTAAAGACTTTTATTATTTTTTCCAGAAGACTGAGAACACATGGGAAAAGACGTAGAATAGGCTAAACAGTAAGGCCCTAAAACAAACCAGTGTATTCTGGGAACACATCCTTGCCAACTTCCCAAATAGCATTTAACTTCTGGTTTTCCCCCATTAAAAAATATATATATAAATATGTAAATTATATATTTATATTTTTTATATAAAATTTATATTTTATAATTTTATATTTTTATATTTTATATATATAGCATGTGTTTAAAGGCAGTAGAAACTTTACCTTTGGATTTCTTTAATCTTTAAATTTTTCTTGGTTTGGAACAGGGAGTGGTTAAGGCTTTAAATACAGGGTGCCAGTTTTCTTGAAGAAAGTCATTAAAATCTGCTTCCCCTCCTTCCAGACCTAGAAAGGACGTTTTGGTAGCCTTTGTGTTACAGTGTTAATGTTTACAGAGAAAATGAATTGAGTGTCGTGCGTCCTTTAATGATGGTGTGATGCTTACGGATTATCGCAGGTTCGGGGTTGACAAACATCAAGACGGAAGAGATCTCTGAGGTGAAGATGGACGCCGAGTTCCGACATGACTCGGGGTATGAAGTTCATCATCAAAAACTGGTACGTAAAATGATTTTCCTCTTCCTGCCTCTCGGTTTGTCTCGCCGGATGACCTGCTCACACTTGTCCGTGCTGTGCTGGAAAGCCAATGAGGGAAAAAAAGAAAAACAATAAAGCACTTGCCCATAGGGTCCTCACGGATGCGTAAAGAAAAGAAAAAGAGGGTCTTTATAGAGCAGTTCCTTGCTGCTAAGGCCACCCAGGGCTTAGAGTGAAATTAATGTGTATTCTGATAACCGCTCTAGTTCAGTTCCCTCTGTTTTCTAGGAAGACGGGTGGGTTTATACGACGTGGATTTGACGTTGGCACGTGTCCCCTCTCTCCCTGTGCCACCCCACTGCTCCCTCTGCCCTTCCTTCCTGTCCCTTCCCCAACACCCCCGTTTTGAGTTCTCCTGCACGGCTAGGGTCTTTGGGTTTCAGCCAAGGTGGGGGGAGGCGGGAGGCGGGAGATGGGGAGCAGGACTCCGTGACGTTCCCAGCAGTGCTGCGCCCTGAGAGATCTGGGCAAGGAAGACTGCAGCTTCCTTTCGGACAGAGTCTCTTCCCACCCACTGTTGTTCCCCCCGATGTTAAAATCAGGGTAAACCAAAGGGGAGCCCCCATCCCCTTTGCAGGCAGCTCCTGTCGTGATATAAAATCTTTTACCAGAAGCTTCGGACAAATCAGATCCTGCATTATGTTAGGGCTTCTTCCGTCTTACCAGTAAGCATAGGAAGGGGGTTAAGTTAACGAAGAAGACAATTTCGTGGCGCATTCAGTAGTCAACAAAAAAATGGTACTAAAACCAGGAATGAAAGTATTGAGACGGACTTGCTCTCAGGCACTTGTCATGCACGTGGGGCGGGGAGGGGCCCCAGGCGTGCTCTTTCTCAAGGGAGGGAATATCTTTCCAATATTCGTCAATATAATTTATAAATCCAAGTAGTAAATTCCAGAAGAAACGCCTGTGAAAATGCCTCCTTTCACTCTACATAATGGGAGCAAATCCAGAATGGGTGCGTGACTCAGATTTGCAGTTCAGCTCCCATAATCTTTTTCATACAAGAACGTTATGGTTTTCCCTGGCAGGTTAATCCCGTCTCCGTTATTATGAAATCAGGGGCAGTCTTGATCTGGCTGGTGCTGAAGAGGTTAAAAAAAACTCTGGGGGAGCCGCTGAAGTGTTGGGGGCTGGTGGGGCACGGAGCTGAAGATTAATGTGCGGATTTGCATTTTCCGGGGCCCGTGTCCTACACGAACTCCTGTAATGCGACAGTGACTGATGGCGGCAGCAGCAATTAGGAGAATCAGCTCCCTCTGCTGAGCTAGTTGATAAGATAATGTACTATAATTAGTACAATGAATATTACAAAATTACAGTATTTTCTTAAAGGCATAGGAAGATGTCCAGACTCGCATTTATTCCTGATTACCTCACATTTTTATCATTAGCTAATTAATGATTTGCTTTTTATAAATACGTCGAGCTAGCATATTTGTTGAGAAAGGGGAATAATTATGAACGGTTTCTCATTTTGCTGCAAATAGACCCTGAGTAAGACTCTTGGAAATTGGCTCTATTTGCTGTATTTTGTATTGCCTTTTCGGATCTCTAGGATGTTCGTTGTCACTGTGGAAAATCAATTCCTGGGTTGAGGGTATACTGACAGAATTCTCTAAGGAGCTGTCTTGATTGATTTCTATGATAAAGGTGGTATATGTTTAGTAGCAGTTAAGCCCAGTGGTCCGGCAGAAGATCGTCTCCTTACATAATAGGATTATAAAAGGTGCAGGATGCTTTTATAATTCCAGTTAGGTAGGTGAGGTTGGGAAATAGTGACTTGCTTTTACAAACAGCGTGGAGGAATGTTGAGCGCTGTGTGGCAAGGTTACCAGACTGACTAAATATCTGGGACCATGTTGACGTTCAATTCAAACAAACAGCACGAATAAAACAGCAGGTTGAGTTGGGGTTCTGGAGAAAACAGGAAGAAAGCAGGAGTTCTGTGTGACCATTAAAATTCTTATCTCTTTGCCTACTACTTCCTCCCTTTGAAAAAACTCTCTTTTAAGCATTAGGCTTCTCGGGGCTCAGTACTGTCCTATTGAGTGTGGCTAGAAGTAGGTAACAAGTGTCTTTTTTCTTCGGATGAACTCCTTTGTCTCAGGTGCTTTATTCTCATGTATTATTGTCCCTCTGAGGAAATTGGGACATCTGTGGATTTGAAAAGCACCTAAGGCGGACTGGTCATGCATTGTATCTTCCAGTGACCTCTTTAAAAACCATGATCCATGCCTTTCCAGCCTTTGGTAGATCCCCGCCCCACCTCTCCCCAGATGTCCCACCTGTCAGAGGGTTTCAGGTTCCTCTTGGCTACTGTTTTGCCTTTCTAGGGCCATGGCGGGGAGTGGAATAGAAAGTAGATTTCCCAGAACTGGGAAAGCCACATATTGTACATTGTCCTATAGGTGTCATTATTAGTAGCTAGAATGTGTGGGGTTTTTTTCAAAGTATGCACCAGATAATGGAATGGCCACCAACTCAAATTTAACAGCGTAAGGTGGACACTAAGACTCTTCACTTATCCTATCTAGCTGTCTCCTGCGATTGCAATCCTTTTTCTTGATTTATTTTCAAGGTGTTCTTTGCAGAAGATGTGGGTTCAAACAAAGGTGCCATCATTGGACTCATGGTGGGCGGTGTTGTCATAGCAACAGTGATCGTCATCACCTTGGTGATGCTGAAGAAGAAACAGTACACGTCCATTCATCACGGTGTGGTGGAGGTAGGTAAATGCGGCCGCACGTTTGCAAGCAGTGGTTAAAGAAAGACTACGTGGGAGATTTTGCTTGGCATTAAACTACGAATCATCTAAGTATCTCTTCTTAGGGGGAGAAAATCTATATTCTTGCATGGTGCTCAAGTTTGGCAGCTGTTTTCTTCTTTTGACTTTCATTCATTCTGACTTAGAAATACTGTGATCCAGGCTTTGGATTGTACGCTGTTCCCTCAGCTTCTTAGAATTTGTACTGAAATGTCAAAATAATATTAATGATGATGCCTGGCTTAAAGATATTGTGATTACCCTTGAACATTTAAAGGAAAAGAGAAAAACTACAAGTTAGAAATGAAAAGGAAGGGAGAAGTCTGCTACCAAAAAAAACCCTAAAACCTAAAAAAACCTGAACCCATTTTATTCCCTTTTGGGGGGGGTGGCTTAAAGAGTCTGACTTAAAAGTAAAAGCAGGTAGCAGCAATTAATGGTAATTTTCAGGGAAGAGTTTCACAGAAAATCACATGATATCAAACAGCTTAGCAGAGCTTACAGGGTTTTCTGGATGTTCAGCCTGTTACCCTGCACGTCTATCTGAAATATCTTCATTCCCGGAGGTTAGTGCGGTCACACTGGAGGTGGAGAGAAGATTCACCAAGTGACGGTCACAGTTACTGCACAAAGACGCTTCAGGATTCTGTCCCCACAGGCCAACACGTGACTAACATGAGCGGGTACAACACAGAAGCTGTGGGTTACCCCAACAAAATGGAGTAGCTACAAGATTGAAATATGACTTCTTAAACCCATGATACAAAATACTGAAATAGAAAGTTTACAGATAAGTTCTTACTCATTTTTTTTTTTTAAGATTTTATTTTTAAGTAATCTCTACACCCAATGTGGGGCTCGAACTCACAATCCCAAGATCAAGAGTTGCGTGTTCCACTGACCGAGCCAGCCAGGGGCATTTAAAATGTAGTTCTGGTGTTGGGCCTGGGTTGCAGGGGGGCGGGTAATCCTCAGAGTGTATGTAATTATCTAGGAAACTATTAGAGAAAGTGAATCTTGAGAATCACTTGAGAAATATTAGCTTTTTTAGAGGTGAAAGAGATCTCAGTGATCAGTCAAATTCATCTTTTCTTTTTGTAGATGAGAAAACAGACCCAGACAGAAATGTTCACCTACTGTCAAACTAAATAAGGCCAAGGTCCAAATACAGATTGTCCCATGGCCTATCTATTGTTTCTTCCACCAGAGAGAAATCCATCCAACTTCTCACTAACCCCAAAGACGTGTGCTGCGCACCATTCTCGATCAGAGAAGGGCAGGTCAGCATTAAATAAGTTAAATGTCTGGCAGGGCCAGAAACCTCATTACAGCCAGCACTTACCATTCTCTTGGCTGCTTGTTTATGGGATCTGCTGATGGAAATTGGTTTTGAGTCTTCTTTTCCCTGTCCAGACTGGAGTGGCCATGCTGGGGAGCGGTGAGGTGTGACAGAACAAGATAGATGACTGACAGGCTAGCCTGTGGGCACATCAAATAAGCAATGACAACATCAGCGATTCTGGGGTACCCGTCTTCTAATAATAGTACTTCTGAGCCTGTGTCCTTTGAGACAGGGGGAGATGTAGCCTTGTTAGCATCAGTTTACTTCATTTCTACTCAAAACAATTTTTTTTTCATTTCATGTTTGGGCAAAAAAAGAAAAACGTTTTTATACTTGAATAATTGAAAAGCCCCTTTTACTAAAATTAACAAGTTGGGAAAAACAGACGTTGGCGAGGATGTGGAGAAAGGGGAACCATTGTGCACCGTTGGTGGGAATGCAAGCTGGTGCAGCCACTCTGGAAAACAGTACGGAGGTTCCTCAAAAAGCTGAAAATGGAGCTACCCTATGACCCAGCAACTCAACTACTGGGTATTTACCCTAGAGATACAAATGTTGTGATCCGAAGGCACATGTGAACCCCAATGTTTATAGCAGCAATGTCCACAGTAGGCAAGCTATGGAAAGAGCCCAGATGTCCATCAACAGATGAATGGATAAAGAAGATGTGGTATATACACACACACACACACACACACACACACACAATGGAGTATCAGCGGTCAAAAAGAATGAAATCTTGCCATTTGCAACGACGTGGATGGAACTGGAGGGTATTGTGCTGAGCGAAATAAGTCAGTCAGTCAGAGAAAGACTATTACCATGGGATTTCACTCGTATGTGAAATTTAAGAAACAAAACCGAGGATCAAAGGGGAAGAGAGGAAAAAATAAAACAAGACAAAACCAGAGAGGCAGACAAACCATAAGAGACTCTAAATCATAGGGAACAAAGGGAGGGTTGCTGGAGGGGAGGAGGGTGCCCTGGGGATGGGGGAACTGGGTGACGGGCGTTCAGGAGGGCACGTGATGTAACGAGCGCTGGGTGTTAGATCGGACAGTTGAATCACTGTCCTCTACCTCTGAAACTAATAATACATTATATGTTAACTGAATTTAAAAAAAGAATGCTAGCTCATTTAAAAACAAAACAAAAAAAAAACCTCTTCTTTAATCTATTGTATGGGAGTTTTTTTTTTTTTAACTGACTAGAGTTGACATACAAGGTTCTGTTTCAGGTGTACAGCACAGTGGTCTGACGACTCTGTGTTACGCAGTGCTCAGGCCAATAAGTATAGTCGCCGTCTGTCACCAGTCATTGTATGTTTTAATGGCCTCGGACTGACGAATCTACCCAGGAAGCATCTTCCTTTTTATCAGGTCAAGTGCCTGTTTGGGGTACCAGAGTGCAAAAAGCCTGTATTGGTCTGCTAGAGCTGCCATTACCACGTCCCAGACTGGGTGGCTTTGGAAGTGTATTTCCTCAGAGTTCTGGAAGCGACAAGTCTGAGATCAGTGCATCGGCGGGTTTGGTTTTCCTCGGAGGTCTCCCTCCTTGGCTTGTAGGTGGCCTTCCTGTCATCTTTCCTCTGCGTGTCTGTGTTCTGATCTCCTCCTTTTGTAAGGACACCAGTATTGTTGGATTAGGGTCTACCCCCAATGATCTCATTTAACTTCAGTTACTACTTTAAAGACCCTGCCTCCAAATACAGTCATATTGTGAGACACTGTGGGTGAGGACTTTAACCTAGGAATTTGGTGAGGACACAGTTCAGCCTGTAACAGCCCAGGGATGCTGGGCAGAAAACCAAGGTCTCTCAAAGGGACTCTATGCCACGGTTGTGCATGAGCCTTACCAGCTACTTATTTAAAAGGTCCCAGCCCCGACCTAAGGAAACAATTTCTAAATGGGCTTAGAATCTGCGTGTTGAACATTTTCCGGCGGAACAGAACAGGTATTCATTTTTGAGAATCACTATCTCCTTCCTTTGAGTCACTGGTCTGAGTGTAGAAAATAGTATCTCATGTCTACAAGACAAGACCTCTAACTACCTTTGTTCTCTTTATAAGAGACCTAGCTACCTTTGTAATTCTTTTTAAAGATTTTATTTATTGATGTTAGAGAGAGAGCATGAGTCGAGGGGAGGGAGAAGGACAAGCAGACCCCGTGGTGGACAAGCGGACAAGGCAGGGCTTGATCTTAAGACCCTGAGACCATGACCCGAGCCAAAACCAAGAGTCGGAGGCTTAACCTGCGGAGCCGTCCGGGCACCCTGAGAATTAGTAACCCTTTAATCCGCATTACAGCCACCTAGGTTAAAAGTTTCTTGTGGTTAGTCACCAACCAGTGTCTCCTTGGATTTGGGAAGTCAGAGAGTAAGTTGACACTTGAACCCAGATTCCGGGGAGGGGAAGAAAATTCATCTTGAGGCGAGGAGACATCCTTGAAGGAGCAGAACTCCAGGGAGAACAGCTGTTCAGCTCTTCTCTTGATCCTCGTTCCGCTCGCTGCTTAAGAGCATCTGGAAACCTCTCCAGAGTGAGTGCCCTCCTTGTATGGTGTTGCTTCTTATTTCTTCTCACCTCCTCTTCCTTGAAAGTGCAGGTGTTGTCAAAAGCTTGGAAACCAGCCCCCTTCTCCCTCTCCAGGCCTTCCCGTCTCTCCCTTCCAGAAGCATCGCTGTGCGCTTCTGTGTCGAGCAGTGTAGGGCAGCGATGGACCAGGACGTCACCTGAGGTGCCGTTCGCCATCCCCGCCCTCGGGAAGCTTATGGCCGGGCCGGGGTGGGTGAACGTGGCCGGGAAGAGCTGCAGCCCACGGCGGCACCGAGGCCGTCACCTGGCGCAGGTGATGTCGGGCACTGTGGGGTTTCAGGGCAATGTTTCTCCGAGAGCAGAGCAGCGTCTGCCCCGAGTGGACGTGGTCCTCCTCCGGACGTGGTCTGCCCATCTCGGCAGGCCCTCCCACTCAGGGGCCCAGGAATCAGCTTATTCCCAGCTCTGGCTCGTTATTCCCAGCCTGCTTGGTTAGTGAGTAGCCCTTCTTCACTGAGAACAAATACATGAACATTTCCAGCTAGACTGGCCTGCGTCTGTCAGGACGGAACACTGTCCCGCTTCACCCCATCAGTGCACGAAGAAATGATGAAAGCCGGGCGCCTGGGTGGCTCAGTGGGTTAATCCGCTGCCTTCAGCTCAGGTCGTAGTCCCAGGGTCCTGGGATCGAGTTCCGCATCGGGCTCTCTGCTTTGGTGGGGAGCCTGCTTCCTCCTCTCTCTCTGCCTGCCTCTCTGCCTACTAGTGCTGTCTGTCAAAAAAAAAAAAAAAAAAAAAAAGAAAGAAAGAAAGAAAAGAAATGAAATGAAATGATAAAAGCCACGGTCTCCAGAACTCCCTTCTCAGAGCGGAAGATGCCTGCAGGAGATCACAGAGACATGGAAATGACACGGAGCCTAGTATTTTTATTAATAGAGCTGTTACCAGTTGGACATTAGCAGTTGCCAGTTTTTGTTTTTAAAAAATAAGCAGTGAACATTGATGTAATGATTTGCTTAGCCATAAGGCCAGAGGTTCACCCAGGAAGCCATTAGCCAGCCACGCTCCTCAAGGAGATGACTGTGCCTTGTGGGCCCTTTGTTCCACTGTGTCACCCGGGTGCCCACCGTCTCTGGTGGCTGAGGGACCCAGCGCCAGCTGACTGATCCCCACTGCTCCTGCTTTCATAAGGTCCTACCCGTCCGCCCACCCTGGGTGGTTGGTGATGTCACTCTTCTACACTGATGTCGATGGACACTGGATAGTCCAAAATGCATCTTGTAGCTCTTTCCTGATTAAAGGGAGACCTCCCCTTTAATTAGGGGATTGGAGGGGACAGGACAAGGGCGTAAGGGTTACAAACTGGCAGCAAGGAGCGAGTGAGGCCTGGGGATCTAATCAATGAGTGCGGCATAATGAATGTAGTCCCCAATGCTGTATTGTAATCAAACGTGCTAAGAGACTAGAATTTAATTATTCCAAACACTAATAAGGGATAAAAACGGTAGGGAGAGGGGGGTGGGGTTATGGACATTGGGGAGGGTATGTGCCATGGTGAGTGCTGTGAAATGTAAACCTGGCGATTCACAGACCTGTACCCCTGGGGCCAATAATACATTATATGTTAATAAAAAAGATTTTTTTTAAGGATAAGAACAGATAATTCTCTGACCTGATGGAGTTGCTAATTAATCACAATAATGATAAGCATATTACAGTGTGTAACTGTATGAAGTTAACGGATTGTATACCCTAATTTACATAATGTTATATGCCAAATAGATCTCTGGAACAAAAAGAAATTAAGGGGGCTGGCACAAAATCTCTTTATTATAGGGTATAAAATTTTTTTCCATACATGGGTCTGATAACTGGACCATCAGAACTCTCCCGTCCGTCACGCCCCCCCCCCCACTAGCCATCTGATTAATGATCAGAATAAGAAGAGAGGTGCCAGTTCGCTTTTTATGGAGTTACAGCGTATGACGTTCCCTGATGAATGTGCCGTCCTACTTGCTAACACGATAAAAATATGTCCTGAGGGGCCCTTTCTTCCTGATGAGAACCTGACCCACCAGGATGGAGGTAACGAGCCACCACTAACGTGGCTGTTGTGGAGCAGTTGGAACGGTCAGGTTCAGTGGGAAGCAGAGGTACAGAAAAGCATGGCTGGACCCAGAACCTCTTGTGGCTGGAAGCAGACAGCAGAAAGAGACAGGGGAAGATCAGAGAAAAGCATCAGGAATCGAGGATGATGATGGCATAGCCAAGGAATCCGTCGCCTGCTGGAAGGTCACTGAACACGGGCAGCAAACATGAGTGAACCCTTATAAGGAGATGGAATGACAGTCACCAAACTGAAGCTGGGCGCGACTGAACACCAAATCCAACACCAGGGGGCTTAGAGGAGGGATAAACGGACTAGCTTGAAAACCTGGTTGATGTTTGCTTTGCTCTCCTTCCCGCTGCACGAACTCCTTGGAGGGCCTTACCCTCCACTGTGGTTATGTATTAAGTCACTGTGGTTTATCTTCTTCTCCTTCCCTTGTGCACCTAGATGACCTGGAATGGAATATCGTAGGCGTCAGGACTCTGGTTCTGCGTAGCTCAGTGTTATTCATGAAAGGGACGCCCAGGAACACACATCCTGCTGGTTATTCTACGTAATCAAATTAAAATGTGGATTTTCCCGGCTTACTACTCCCACACTAGAGACGATACGATACGGAGGAACTAGAAACTAAGGAGACCCAGGAAAAATTTCATCTCTGCAGTCTTGACAGTTGAGCTGTGAATTCCTCTGGATATAGCGAAGGAATAAGGTTTGAAGCCAGGCCAGAGTGCAGGGCAGAGGGTCCTAAGGTCTCCCATAAAGACACAGCTCCCAGAACCTAGAGCCAGAAGAAGACTTAGGACCAGTTATGGATGTGATCTGACCCAGAAATTCAGGGGAGGAGGTGTGTGCAGAGGTGGTGTGCATGTGTGGTTTTTTTTGCCTCAGCAAGTGGTAGGTGTTCCTGCCTGGTGGGCAGATGCGGATTCTGTCCCCAACTTCATTGTTCCCTCATTCCTTCCAGAACCGTCATCACGGGCTCCAACTTCCCCCGGCTCTGCTTTAAGGGAAACAATACTGAGGTGTTGATGCCAAAGCCCTGCCTGCACCGTAGTGGGGGAGCCCCCACACAGTGGTCCCCACCAGTGCAGTAGCTTTGCCTTGGAGGACCTAACCTTGAGTCCCCCTAGGGAGGAAGGCTCCCCCTTAACCTGATGCTCTTCCTTTAGTGGTAGGTTTATCCATGGATGTGAGCACTCAGTGTTGCGCCTTGAGCCTTCAAGGGGCTCAGGATAAAGAGCTACAACCCAAGCTCCTTGGGCGCCATTTTGTAAAAATCATCCCTCCTCCTGAAGGCTCCTAAGCCCTCTGAGATCTGAGGGCTCCACCTTCCCGCTGCAGCCACCGCGCCCTCCCAACAGCAAAAGATAATAAAGATTAGCAGGTGGAAAAGGTCCAAGAAGGCAGGAACCTTCCATGCCTGCATTCCACGCCCACCTCAGCCTCCCATTTCTGGCTGGACTGTTTTAAGCGTTTGGCTTTGGCCTTTGAAGAGGAGATAAACCATTAAGTTGCCAGGTGTCCCCCTGACCTTGATGAATGCAGATGACAGCTGACAGCCAGGGTGGGGATTGGTGTGTTCCTGGAGGACATACAAGCACGATATTCTAACAGTCACACGGTGTATTTTTTCTATATTCAGCAACATGGCAGCTTTGCAGAGCTGGATCTCCTCAGCAAGACTTTTTTTTTTTTTTTTTATCTTGACACTATTTGAAATATCAGTAAAAGGCGGCACAAATACAAAGAGGCCAGGTTCCTATGGCCCCAGTGCTACAGACAGGCTGTTTCGCTGAGTCGCCGGGTGGATGAAATGTCTCGTTATCGGTGCTCATCTTTAGTGACGGCGTTGGAACCGACAAGGCCGTGGCTAATTACACAGTGGCCAGTTAAAGCACGGGGACCTCATTTGTTGACAGCGCAGCAGGTCAGAGGAACAGGAGGGATAAGAAGAAACACAAGTGATGATTCCCATAAGGAGGGCAGAGCGGAATGCGCAGCGTCCTCCGAGCACCGACGAGGCGGGAGATGGTTGGTGGCTGCATCCTGGGGCGGGGGTGGGGTGGGGGGGATGCCCGGACCTGTTGCCCGGTGGGGGGTGGGGGGCGGGACATGAGGAGCCGCGGCAGAGCGGGCAACTCTGACCAGCCCCGTCCAGTCTGCGGGAGCTGCCGTCTTACCCGAGGGGGTGGTTCCAAGTCCTGCGTGCGAGGTGGAATAAGGAACCTCAACTTTCAGTTCATTCAGCAAAGAGTTGTGAACTTCCTCTCTGAATTCCGTGCATTGTGCGTGGTGCGGCAGGTCCACCGGAGACGTGAGCAGCCGCTCCCCACGTGCACCTTGCCGGATGCGCAGAGAACAGATACCCCTTCCCGGCCCCGTCCTAACCGGGATAACCTGCCCTAACCGTCCTGTCCGGCGGGGCGGGGGCGGGGGCGGGTCCCAGCTGCTGGCCTGATCCTAGACACGGAGCACGTCAACGCAGAGGGTCTGTGCAGGACATCCTGCTCCAGTCTTAGTACTCTGTTTTTTATTTTTTTTTTAAGGTTTTATTTATTTATTTTGACAGAGAGAAATCACAAGTAGATGGAGAGGCAGGAGAGAAAGAAAGAGAGGGAAGCAGGCTCCCTGCCTAGCAGAGAGCCCGATGCGGGACTCGATCGCAGGACCCTGAGATCATGACCTGAGCCGAAGGCAGCGGCTTAACCCACTGAGCCACCCGGGCGCCCCAGTACTCTGTTTTTTATAAATAATTATATACACACACACATATGCAATATGTATACATATGCAATATGTATATACATATACAATTCAATGTACATATGTATTGCATATATGTACATATATATTGTGTGTGTATATGGATATAACCTAGAACAGTATATTTGAATATTTTCCTTTTTTCCTTGCCACATGGCCCCTTGGATATATGTAGATCATCATTTTAATTAAAAGATTCTCAGGCCTCTGGTCATATTAGATTTCATGAAAGCTGGGACAAATTAAAATGAGTGTGGAAAAATCAGCCGTCTAGATTTATTTAAGCGTCTGCCCATATACATCGCTCCCTCTCCATGATGCTCTTGGATTTTTTTTTTCCAACTTACCACCACATTTTCAAGTAAAACAGTTTTCCATTGTGGCCTGTTGGTCCCTTAGTGAGCCAACAGGGAAGAAAAAAATATTTATTGCGCTGAATGTATCCAGTTACTCTGAAGTGGGGGGAGCAACCAATGAGCGTCCGGCGAGCAGAGCCAGCTCGGCAAGGTTTTCGGCGCCACCTGGTGGCCAGATGGAGTATCTACGTAACTGGTCCTGCTCTGAGGGGTCACATTGGGAAGGAAAGAAACCTACCGTGCTCCTTACTTTACCTTTCCACATGTGTGCTTTCAAAAGATCGATTTTTTTTTTTTAATTCATTTTTCCTCGCCCTTGAATTTCAGGTTGACGCTGCTGTGACCCCAGAGGAGCGCCACCTCTCCAAGATGCAGCAGAATGGCTATGAAAATCCAACTTACAAGTTCTTCGAGCAGATGCAGAACTAGACCCCCACGACAGCAGCCTCTGAAGTCGGACAGCAAAACCATTGCATCACTACCCATCGGTGTTCATTTATAGAATAATGTGGAAAGAAACAAGCCCTTCTGTTTTATGAGTTACTCATCGCCTTTTGACCGCTGTGCTATAACACAAGTAGATGCCTGAACTTGAATTAATATACAAATCAGCAATGTATTCTCTCTCTTTACATTTTGGTCTCTACATTATTAATGGGTTTTGTGTACTGTAAAGAACTTAGCTGTATCGAACTAGTGCATGAATAGATTCTCTCCTGATTATTTATCACGTAGCCCCTTAGCCAGTTGTATATTATTCTTGTGGTTTGTGACCCAATTAAGTCCTACTTGAAATATGCTTTAAGAATCGATGGGAGATGCTTCGTGTGAACGTGGGAGTGTAGCTGCTTCTCTTGCCTAAGTATTCTTTTCCTGATCACTATGCATTCTAAAGTTGAGCATTTTTAAGTATTCCAAATGATCTAGAGAAATTTTTTTCCATGATTGCATTTTACTGTACAGATTGCTGCTTCTGCTAGATTTGTGATATAGGAATTACGAGGATACACATTTATTTCTTTGTGCCTGTTTTATGTGCACACATTAGGCATTGAGAATTGAAACTTTTTTGTCCATGTACCTTTGGATCTTTGATAAAGAAAAGAATCCCTGTTCATTGTAAGCACTTTTACGGGTGGGGGGGTGGGGGGAGGGAGTGCTCTGCTGGTCTCAAATTACCAGGAATTCTCCCAAAAAAATTTTCTGCAGGATGATTGTACAGAATCATTGCTTATGACCATGATAGCTTTCTACACTGTATTACATAAATAAATTAAATAAAATCACCCTGGGCAAGAGTTTTCTTTAAAGGATAACTAGGGACATGAAATATTCAGAATCCTTTGAAGGGAAGAAGAAGAGACAGATGCAGTTTCTTTTAACCGGTCTAAAAACATTTTATTTATGACAGCGAAAGAAAGTGAAAGGGGAAGGCCTGCCTGGACAGACCCTTTAAGATTTGTCTTCAATTTGTACAAAACGGTGTTTTCATGTAAATAAATACATTCTTGGAGGAGTGCCCTTGTGCTGGTGTGAATGATTCCATGGCAGCCGCCTGCTGAGCAAGTAGCCCCCCAGAGTCGGTGAGAAAACGAACGTAATCTAACCCCAGAGGTCCACACCTTTGTATCTTCACTGCAAGTCTGAGTCGAAAATCAGGGTCAACACGAATCTTCTCGTGCTCGTGCTAGTGCACGAGAAGGGTCAATGCCTCATTGACCTATCTAACCTGGTCCAGAGTATCTTGTGGCCGCACCCCTGTCCTCATGTTTGTCCCTGTTCTCATCTGATCGTACTGCTGGAACAAATACCACGGACCCGGTTGCTTATAAACAACAGAAATTTCCTTTTCCCAGTTCTGGAGATCGGCAGTCCAGGGTCAAGGTGCCAGCCTGGTCATGTGGGGAACCTTCCAGGTTGCAGATTTCACATCGTGTAAGAGCGCACATCCCATTTGAAGGATCCTTACAACCTGAACCACCTCCCAAAAGCCGCCCTCCCCCCACCAAGACCATCACCTTGGGCATTGCAATTTCAACACAAGAATTGTGAGGGCACACAGACATTCAGAGAGACCCATCTCCGTCTCAAATAAGAGATGAAGAGAAAACTCCTGGGGGCCCGGCTCAAAGCTAAGACAAGCAGACAGCTAGCTCTAAAGCAGATTTTCTGAAGTGTGGCTCAGCTGTTACTCTGCAGGGAATCCTTCCTTGTTCTGGGGCCCTGTCCTGCGCTTTGAAGGATGGTTAGGAAAATTTCTGACTTCTCACAAGATGCCAGGACTCCCCACTTGTGATCATCAAAAATGTGTCCAGACATGACCACATGCCATTTGGGGGGGCGGGGAGCCTAAATCGCCCCCATTTAGGAACCACATGCTCTATGGACTTGATTTTTTTTTTTTAAAGATTTTATTTATTTATTTGACAGAGAGAGATGACAAGTAGGCAGAGAGGCAGGCAGAGAGAGAGAGGAGGAAGCAGGCTCCCCACTGAGTAGAGAGCCGGATGCAGGACTCGACCCCAGGACCCTGAGATCATGACCTGAGCTGAAGGCAGTGACTTAACCCACTGAGCCACCCAGGCGCCCTGGACTTGATTGTTAACTGGAGAAGTCTATCTAGTCGCTATCCCAGAGTTGTAAGAACGCTTGGACCTGGTGTTTTTGCTGTAGTGTGCTTGGAAGCAGGTGGACTTCCCATTTTAGCTTTAGAGTCGACCTTTTAAACTAAAACTGAGCACAGAAAATTAATCAAGGTTGTTTCATCAAGCACTGTGCTCGATGAATAGACTCGATTAAAACTCGTTTTGAGTGTGTTCTGTTTTCAGGAGAGCAAAATCACTGTCTCCCTTCTTCCTGGTAAGGGCGCTTAGACGTGACAACTCTAAGAGGTACATAAAGTATGACAGTTTGGGTAAAAGCAGGGGTTCCATTTTTGCCTGGTAGAAGGGAGCCAATGGGGGAAAGTTAGTCCTAGTAGGACAGGACATTGGTGAACTGAAACTGAACTTGCTCGAAGGTTTTAACGTTACTCCCTGGCAGGCTTCAATCCCAGTAACTGCAAGTTTTAACTTTGATCATTTCAGAGTGGATGAGGAAAATTTTAAAGACTCACTAGATAGATTTTATAGATACCTACATTATGAAAAGAAATGGTAACGCTTTCTAATCTTGGTTTTCAACTTGAGATGCATTGAATGGATTCTCTGGAAGGTCTGGGGATTAATCAATAGGCAATTTCTCCAGCCCAGAAATCAGTGAAATCTGGGGCGAGTTCGGGATGACCAGCCTGATGGGGTGACAAATGACATCTCAACATAGTTTTCATTTGCATTTATCTTACCGGGAATAAAGTTCGATATTCTTTGATCTTTTCAAGGGCCATTTTGTCTTTCTGAATCTTCTGTTTCTGTCTTTTGCTTTGGGCTTGAAATCTAGTTTGGTATCAGGACTGCAAAGCCAGCCGTCTTGCTGTTTGCATTTGCCTCATAAATCTAGGTCCCCTTCCTTTATTTTTAGCTTTTTCAATTGCTGTGTCTTGAGTGCATGACTTGTAGACAGCAAAAAGCTGGGCTTTTGCTCTGTGAGCCAATCTGGAAGTCTTTGGCTTAATAGGCAAGTTGGGCTCATTCAGTCTTTACAATATGACTGATGTGTCTGCTCTCAGTCCCGTCATCTGTTGTGATTACCGAGGGTATTATACTTACTGTGTCTCTACGGAAGGAGGGCTCTCGGCAAACGCACACGTGTGTGTGTACGTGCACACATCTGGGTGTGCGTGTTTGTGGTTTACAGGAAGCTTTGTATTTTTATTCTAGTGATTACATTTTTACTAAGGATTTTTGTAGTGCTCTCCCTTTTTTCTCAACTTTTACGAGGGGTCTTTACCAAATGATAAGCTCTGACCCCGTCCTGCCACCGACGCAACAGTGAATGGTCTTACCCTACTTTTCCCCTATTCTCCCCTCTCTCCCGTTTTTCCAGTTGAATTAGTTCTATTTATTCAGACATAAATGTTCGTGTATTCTTCTTCAGTGCCTGATCCTACCCGATTTTATTTTATTTTTTTAAATAACATTTTTCAGTGTTTAATGTTTTTTAATTAATGTTTAATTGATGTTCATTAATGTTTAATGTTTTTTTAAAAATAACATTTTTTTAAAGATTTTATTTATTTATTTGACAGAGAGAGACACAGCGGGAGAGGGAACACAAGCAGGGGGAGTGGGAGAACGAGAAAAAAGCTCCCCACTGAGCAGGGAGCCCGATGTGGGGCTCTGTTCCAGAACCCTGGGATTATGACCTGAACTGAAGGCAGACACTTAATGACCGAACCACCCCGGCGCCCCGATCCTACCTGATTTTAGTCTCAACTCTGTAATGGAATATATGAAATGCTCTCCAACGGTCTTCTGTCTCCAGACATCTTTGGTTGGATGAAGCTCACCCTCCAGTTAGAAATTTATAATTCCTCAGCAAGAGCACATGTGGGGGGAGGCACCTGGCAGGGTCAGTCAGAGGAGCGTGGGACTCTTGATCTCAGGGTTGTGAGTTCGAGCCCCATGTTGGGTATAGAGATTACTAAAAAATTAAAAAATAAAAAATTTAAAGAGCACTTGTGGACAGTATCCCTAAAGTTCTAATACATTCAAAACTGATTTTCTATGACCTTGAAACTTGAAGGACAGCTTCTTTTTCCTGAAGTGTCAGGAAAATGCTGCTCCACTGTTTTCTTGCTTTGTGTGTTACTATTGAGAAACCCAAAGCCAATCTACTTCTCTTTCCTTTGTTAAGTGTTTTCGTTTTTTGCCTAGAGGCTCTGAGATTTTTTTTTTCTTTATCTTTAAAGTCTAATAATTCCAAGTTGATTATTCATGCAGTTTTCCTAGGTAACCCCCAGGGCCCTCCAAATGTGTCGATTCAGTTCTTTACTTCTGGAAATTTTTCTTGGATTGCGGTCTTAAATACTCTGTTCCATTATTTTATTTTCTTCTTCAGAGATACCAGGAGCACACGCTTCTGGGCTCTTTTTGCTCATTTCCATTTCAACCTCATTCCGATCCTTTTTTTAATTTATTTTCTCATTTTCGTTCTCTTGACTGTTTTCCGTCTCCTACTCAGTGCCCCTTATTAAGTTTTTATTTGAACCCATTCTCCTGCAGGCACCAAGTAGCCTGTGCTTTATTACTGATACAGCCCTGTGATTTTCTCCTCTGTCTTTCCTAAATTCAATCAGCTCTCACTGCATTCCTGCCTGATTTTTTTGATTTCTCTACATCACCTTTGTATTTCTGATTCAGGGTATTTTCCATATCCCCGGATGCACATTGGAGACTATTCGATTCGGTGTTTTGTTGCCGTTATCGTCAACTTTATGGTTGCTTTTGGGGGAGGTTTCTCCAGCCGTGGAAATGCCGCTCATAATGTCATCGTGTCTGACTTTTCAGTCATTGTGTCTAGAAACTGTTTTACTGTTGGTGTTCATGTCATGGCCAGGTGCCTGGTGAAGAGCACATTCTTCTGCCCGCTCTGCTCTGCTCTGCTCTGTTCTTTCGTAAGGGTCATTGGGAGCCCAGGACCAAGTGTGTCTTTCCTGTTCTCTGTGGGATTCTTCATGTTTGCTCATTTCCTTGTTTCCCTTTCCTCCCTGCCTCCCAGGAACACCCCCTTTTCTCCATACCTTGCATTGTCCCACAGAACCTTGGGCTTTTCTATGTCACTCCCTCTGGTCCCGCCCACCTGCAGATCCTGGTCTACAGCCGGGGGTGTAGGCTACCAAGTCCCCCCTCTGTGTTCATTATTTTTGTAGGTAGTCTTTCATTTTCTATTTCGTGCGTGGTTCTGTCTTTTGTTTTGTTTTGTTTTGTTTTCCCCCTCAAAGACCCTGGCTCCTCTCAAGTCTCTCCTAAGGATCTTCAGACCTTTTCCCTTTCCCCACTGCTGCCCCCACCCACGGGTTTGTGGAGGCCGCCGCAGCCCCGCGGTGGGCATGCTGTTGGGATTTGTTTTGATTTATTTGTTTCCTCTACTTATAGATAATTTTTTTAAGGATTTTATTTATTTATTTGACAGTCAGAGATCACAGGTAGGCAGAGAGGCAGCCAGAGAGAGAGGGGGAAGCAGGGTCCCCACTGAGCAGAGAGCCCGATGTGGGGCTTGATCATAGGACTCTGGGATCATGACCTGAGCCGAAGGCAGAGGCTTTAACCCACTGAGCCACCCAGGCGGGCTACTTATAGATAATTTGAAGGTCGCAGTTTCTCCTCCACTTCGTAATGCTGAAGAGGAAGTTTGAACCACTGTTTATGGGGAATCCCCACACTAGTATGTTTGAAAAGCTTCCCCAGGTGATTTCTATATGCAAGCACAGGGTGGAGAACCACTTGTTAAATCACAGTGTGCTTTGGTTTTGTTTTGTTTTGTTTTTTTAAGATTTTATTTATTTGAGAGAGAGAGAGACGGAGCATGAGCTGGAGGAGGAGGCAGAGGGAGAGAGAAGTAGACTCCCCTCTGAGCAGGGACCCTTACTCGGGCTGGGCTCCATTCTATGTCCCTGGGATCAGGACCTGAGCTGAAGGCAGATGCGACTAAGCCACCCAGGCGCCCCTCACAATATTCTTTTCACTTGTTTTGCATAAAACAAGGTGGGGGGGGGTGGGGGCTGGGTGAGCCTGGTGGTGGGTATTAAGACCGGCACATATTGCATGGAGCACTGGGTGTGATACATAAACAATGAATCTTGAAACACTGAAAAAATAAAGTTTAAAAAAACAAACAAACAAAAAACTTGATTTACATTTATTGCCTCAAAAATGCTTTGGCTTCCTGGCCATGACTGTCTGGTTTTCTTTCTCCTCAAGTCCTCCCTGGAGTGCTGGTCTTCAGAGCTGTGTTTCTCAAAGGCTCTCCCTCCCGTATCAGAATGACCTGGAATCATTGCCAGAAAAATTGCAATTTCCTGGATCCCATCTTGGATCTACTTAGATAATCTCTGGAGACCCAGGACTCCTCATTTGAATGAGCACATCCTTCAGTGATTATATAAGCCACGGAAGGTCGTAAGAATTGTGGCTTTAGATGTTGGTGGCCCCCAAGGCTCTGTCCTCACGTTTTTCTTCTATGCACTGTCCCTAAGTAACCTCAGCCGCATGGAAAATATTCCTTATAACTCATGTATAAATCTTAAGCTTAGATCTTTCCCTGAGTTCAGGCCCAGACCCCTATCTTTGTTTCAATAATATACATTGTGATTACAAACACTATGCTTGCTAACTATAGATAACACAGAATGTAGGAAGAAAAAAGGATTCACCCATAATCCCCCCATCCAGACAGAATTATTAATACTTTCACACATATACTTTCAGTATTCTTAAGTCACATGGATTTACCTCACTTGCTATTTTTTTCATATCCTGGAACCTATTTCCTGCTTCTCCACTTGCTTTAATAGGTGCATATTCTCATGTCACCTAAGAATTTCATAGCTATTTTTAGAGACCACATAAGGATATTTAATCTACGTTCTTGGGAAATTTTATACTACTACAATGTTTAAACCAACATCTTTGACCACAAATCAATGTGTCGCTTAGTTTTGGCTTTTTAATAAAAGCTGGTTTAACATCTGCTTCAAGAATGCCCACACGAGGGACGCCTGGGTGGCTCAGTTGGTTAAGCAGCTGCCTTCGGCTCAGGTCATGATCCCAGCGTCCTGGGATCGAGTCCCACATCGGGCTCCTTGCTCCGCAGGGAGCCTGCTTCTCCCTCTAACTTTGCCTTCCACTCTGTCTGCCTGTGCTCGCTCTCGCTCGCTCTCTCTCTGATAAATAAATAAAATCTTTAAAAAAAAAAAAAAAAAGAATGCCCACACGAGTCAGGTTCAGCCTCAATCTCCTGATTTGTACAATAAGATAATAATAGTTCTTCATACAGTGCTCACGAGAATTAAATCTGTTAATATATATGAAGCATTGAGAACAGAACGTTGTCTGACATGGAGTAAAGGGTATGTAAGTGTTAGCTCCTCGAGGGAGTGTCTGAGAAGTAGAAGGGTATTTTTAATTCTTACCTCTTTATCCATAATATCAAACTGATTTTCAAAAAAGGAAGTCCCGCCCTCATCAATAGTATGTGTGAGTGTCCTCTCGAAGTGCCACAGGACTAAGGGGGCTTGGATAATGTTGCATACAGCCAAGTTGAAATGAAAAAAGAGAGACTAGTTTTGGCCTCACTGTACATACTGTTAGGTCCGTTATCAAAGGAGCAAGACTGATACAAAGCGAAGGCCAAGCAAAGCTTTATTTCGCGCCAAGCATCCAGAATCACACCGACCAGTCGGGGCCACCCCTTACAGAGAGGGGCCCCTCGCTGTCCTACAGACTAACTTTTAAAGGGCAAAGGGCATGTGGTTGGGCCGGGCCACACATAGGTGGCCAATGAGATTGCAACACACAGAGAAAGCTGCACAGTCATGCTAGGTCTCACACACGGGTGGCCAATTGAATTACAATTTACCCTATAGTAGCTATTTGAACTAGCCTATCACCTTGGTCAGAATTGGCGCCCAAAAGGCAGGGCCCACACTCCTTGGTAGCTAGGGAGACAGTATGAGCTCTTTACTGATTGGATGTGTCCACCTGGCCTGACCCGCCCTTGTATTTGGGCTTTGTTACCTGGGACTGGTTTCCTAGACTTGCTTTTAAGTAAGTCCCTGGGTGGGGGGCCGGGGGTGGGGGCAGGCTCAGTTTAAGTTTTACTGCATAAACAACAAAATCCCTGTTTAACCGGATGGAATTGCTCTGGCTAAATAGGCCCTTACACATACCATTTTATATGAGGCTGGTTTTTCATGGAGAATTCTCTTGCAGAAGATTCTTGAAAGATTCTCTTCTCTTCCTTCTTCCCTCTGTATAGATATGAGGGTCCTACAGAGGTGTGATTTTCTGTACATAGGAAAAATCAGAGCACAAATACTATGTGATTCCCTTGCTTTGATTACATATATGTATATATTTTTAAAGATTTTATTCATTTATTTGACAGAGAGAGAGCTTGCACATGCACAAGCAGGGGGAGCAACAGTGGGAGAGGGAGAAGCAGGCTGAGCAGGGAGCGAGACTCGAAGCAGAGCCCCATCCCAGGACCCTGGGGTCATGACCTGAGCCAAAGGCAGACACTTCACCAGCTGAGGCACCCAGGGATCCCTGATGATATATATTTACTTGTGGAATACATTTGCAGATCAAATCAGAATGTGAAGATCCGTTGGGGCTATTAAAGCAACAAAAGCTGTCCTCCACCTCTTCTGGCAACCGACAGGCCCTGAGGCTAACCAGCAGGCAGTGTCTCATTTCTAACATTGCTCTCCATTTGAAAAGGTTTTAGAGTGATTTCCGGAGTAAATCACTTTAATTGTCAGTACTGTCTCGGATAACTAAGTATTCCTGGATGACCTGTTTGACACACCTCAGAGCATACTACAACTTTCAACCACCCTAAACATAGTTTTTCCTAGGCTAAATTCTTTCTCCAAACTTGGGATCTTTCTTAGGGACCTCAAACATTCCTCCTTTGGTTTATGGGGTGGACACAGCTGCTTCATCTTGGCTCATTCACTCACGTCACACTGTTATTGAATGTCTGCTGTATACGCCCAGACAGTGCCAGGGATGGGGAATACAATGGTTAGAAAACAAACATGGGCTTCCACGCTCAGGACCTTCCAAGTCTCCAATTAACACGACAACCCAAATAGTGATTGCACACTAACAATTTTTATTTTGCCACAGGTCTGTGATTTGAAAGGGCTCAATGGACAAGGCTCACGTCCACATGGGTCCATGGTCAAAGGAGCGAGACTGATATAAAGTGAAGGTCAAGCAAAGTTTTATTTCACACCAAGCATCAAGAATCAAACTGACCAGCCAGGGCCATCTCTTGCAAAGAGGCAACCTCTCTCTGCCTTACAGACTAGCTTTTAAGGGCTAAGGCCATGTGGTTGGGCCTGGCTAGGCAAAGGTGGCCAATAAGATTGTAACACAGAGAAAGCTTCACAGTCCTGCTAGGTCACACATAAGTGACCAATTGAATTACAATTTACCCTATAGTAGAGATTTAAACTAGCCTATCACCTTGGTCAGAATTGGCGCCCAAAAGGCACCCAAAGGGTGGGGCCTATACTCCTTGGTAGCTAGGGAGACAGTATGCGCCCCCACTGATTGGATGTCTCCACCTGGCCTGACCCACCCTTGTATTTGGGCTTTGTTACCTGGGACTGGTTTCCGGACTTGTTTTTAAGTAAGTCCCCTGGGGAGAGGAGGGTACAGGGACAGTTTAAGTTTTACTGTATAAACAACAAAGTCATCCAAAGTCATAGTTTAACCGGATGGAATCGCTCTGGCTAAATAGGCCCTTACATTATGAACTGGGGCAGCCCGGCTAAAGGCTGGAAGATCTGTTTCCAAGATGGCGCACTCACATGGCTGGCAAGTTAGTGCAGGCTGTCAGCTTGGAAGTTTGGTCAGAAGCCTCAGTTCCTCTGCACATGTGCCTCTTCACATGGCGTGGACCTTCTGATAGCATATGGCAGAGTTCCAAGAATGAATGTCCCAAAAAAGAGGGCAGAAACTAAATGTTTATGCCCTTATATTCCCCGGTCTCAGAATGTCCATGACATCGCCTCTGTTGTACCCAGTTCATGGAGGAAGTCACGAGACCTGCCTCAGATCAGAGAGAGCGCTCACAGACTTTATCTCTTGATTAAAACCATGTCATAAAATTTTAGGCATGTTTTAAAGCCACTATATTAGGAAAAACGATATACATACGTTCCATTAGAACAAGGAGAGGTGACAGCCATTCCTCTTTCTTGATCGGCCTCACGTAATGACCTGGTAATGGAAGATTGGGTCACACAAGGATGTAGCTCAATTCCCTTGGGTGGGACAGTTTCTTTTCATATTTTTCCATTATAGACCCATTCCCTGAACTTCGGATTCCCTGTCATCCCCTGATCTCTCCATTTGAATATTTGACAGACATCTCATACTTCACGTGTTCAACGTCAAACTCCAGATGTCTTGCTCCTCCTACAGCCCTCCCCTTCTCGTGAAATGACAAGTCTGCACTTCCAGTTACTTAGGCCAAAAATCACAACACACTGGTTATCCGTTTGCCTTATTCCCTCATCTCCTGTAGGTCTTTGATGGAATGTCATCATTTTGATGATGTTGTTCCTGCCCGGCCTGGTTAAAAGTAAACTCCCTTCCTGTCCCCAGCATTTCCTACACCCTGCCCCACATCATTTTTCCCCTTGGCACCATCTTACTTTTATGTGCTTACGGCCCTCCTTTCGTAACAACATAAATTCCATAAAGCCAAGATTTTGTTTCTATCTTGTTCACTAACAAATCCTTAGTGCCTAGAACAGTGTCTCACCCATGACCATTGCTCAGTGACTACTTGTTTGAATAATTGCACAACTGTGGTCCTCACAGTTCGACAATTAGCGCAAAGAAAGGATTGAGGAGGGGGCAGATGGGAGGAAGGGGCATGACTTACCCAAATGTCATATAAACACTGGAGAGTACCAACAGGGCTTGTGTATCTTGTTTTGCTTTCTCAGGATCTAGTCACAGACTAGAGTTTTAAACATTCTTCATCGTATCTAGAATTTCATCAGTTTCCTATGATGGCCTTTGCTTTCATCAGTTTCCTATGGTGGCTTCCTCCACGCGGGCGTGGACACATGGTCTGGTGGAGGAAACAGACTTCTGATCAGTTTGTGTGGCCAAGAACGACCTCTGGATTCCCTGCCTCGTGTTCACTCACCCTTCCAAACCAGAGGGTTTTATCGACGGCCAGCAACCCTTTCACATCAAGGGACAGAGCTCCAACAATAAGAAAAGGAAAGCGA
Source organism: Mustela nigripes (assembly GCF_022355385.1). Taxonomy (NCBI): domain Eukaryota; kingdom Metazoa; phylum Chordata; class Mammalia; order Carnivora; family Mustelidae; genus Mustela; species Mustela nigripes. The sequence goes on along the minus strand of NC_081558.1, from coordinate 201,272,037 downwards.
TCGTTCCATGAAAATTACACCTATTACTGAAGAATTGTACTTCAGCTTGGAAATTATGATGAAAGCTTCGGCAAATTGCACTGAGAAATACAGATACTTAATAGGACAGAGAAAAATGGCAACCTCAGAGAAATAAGCTCGTTAGGAGCATTCAACCGAAGGCACGTACAGTGTAGACTCTCCAAAGAGCTTCAGGAATTGAGGGAGCAAAATCGTCTGCAAGGAAATGGGTCTAGGAGAGATGAGTTTCTGGAAGCTACACTTTACCAATTTCAGTGTATATTTATAATCATGTCTCGTCTCTCTTGGCTCATTTTAAACTTTGGCTACTCAGGAAAGTTCTGTGTATGTGGAAGCAGATTCTTCTTTGAGCCAAAAGGTGATCCCCAAAACATAGGACTCCCAGAAAACACCTCAGCTCTGTTCCCTGAGCTTTTCCCAACAGAGGCCTATGGATATGCAGGGCCTGGTCCACAGGCACTTATGACACTCTCTAAAGATGTTTCTGGCTAAAGATTTTGTATCTTTTTTTTTTTTAAGATTTTATTATTTATTCGAGAGAAAGAGAGAGAGTATGAGTGAGGGGAGGGGCAGAAGGAGAAGCAGGCTCCACACTGAGCAGAAAGCCAGACACAGGGCTCCCTCCCAGGACCCTGAGATCCTGACCTGAGCCCAAGGCAGACGCTTAACCAACTTAGCCACCCAGGTGTCCTAAGATTTTGTATCTTTATCTCTAAGAGAATAGGAGTGTATTACGCTTGATTTTATGACTGTTTTTTAAAAAATGAATGAAGTTGTCCTGAGGTTCCCAAGCTACCTTTCATTCTAGTTACCAAAATTTTGCCCAAATGTTCGAGATCAAAGACCTAGTAAAGGTAAAGGTACATTAAAGATTTCTTAGATAGGTCCCTTATTTTACTGAGGCGGTAACCAAGCCCTGTGTCCTGAGGTGACTTACCCACAGAACGTGAGCAGGACTCTGGTCTGTTCTTAACCTCCAGCAATCCCTGAGACCTGTCTTGGGATTTTTTTTTTTTTTTTTCCCCTTAAGACTCCATATTAGAGCTTGTAATGCCCTCCCTTAAAGTCTGGACTCTGCAAACTTCTACCTTGTCTCCCTAAAATCCTTCCCAGCTGGCATAGTGCAGAGTGCACCCGCCCCCAAGTGAATTTTCCCAACAGCACTTAGGGAAATCACCAGGAGGCCCATGTCGGAGAGGGTGTCCAAAAGTACCCTTTGGTCTTCCTCCTGGGTATCCCACATGGCATAAGGTGTGTGTCACTTTCCACAATGCTGGACTGCCAAGATCGAATTCATCTTAAATGCCACAGCCACGTTGTATAAATACATTATGTGTTGTTTTCAAATTATATCAGAAAAAGACTAACTTCAAGGTGCTGATAAGGTAAAATAGAAAGTCACCTCTCTAATAGGCCACACAGATATGGGATTTGAAGATTACCCTACAATATCTTCCTGTTCTGAAAGTCCCCACCCCGTCACCGGTAGCATTCACTATGTCACTATGATTTTGTGGGGTCAAGAGAATGCATTACGGGTCCAGTTTTCACTGTGGTGAACAGAAGAGTGTACGACTGGTAAAGGGGCCAAGGAAGCCAGGTTAGGACAGAAAATTTGCCAGAAAAAAAAATTTAAATATCCTTGGGTTTTAATGATTTTATTCTCTAACAGGCAAAACCTCAGGAGCAATCAGGTGATGAGGGAGATACATAACATGGTGGTATTTCTCCCCGCTTCTTTCCAGAAGAAGGTTTAAGGAAGAATTGTGGTATCTTAGCTAAAATAAAGCGGCAGTTTCACCGTGGATTTTAGGGGCCGGGGGTAAGACCCCTGGCTGTCCCGGCCCTGCATTCTCAGTTTTGCCCTTCAGCCAGGCGTGCCTCTCAGCAGTTACCTAGGCGGATGGGATGCCCGAAAAGCCCCAGGGCCAGGCAGCCCATCACCTCTGCCTGACGATCATTTTCAAGGCTGCAAGTGCTTCTGTGCAGGAGAAACAATTAGAATGTTCTCACGCAAAGGACAGCTGGAGGGAAGTTTTTCTTTTTCCTGTCCTAGACAGTAGGCAGAATCCTAACCTCAGAAAGCTTTGAGGAGAAGAGAAAAAGAAAAAAAGAAAGAAAGAAAAGAAAAGAAAGGAACAGAACACAGATGTTTCCTTTAAAGAAAGGAAAAGCACAGTAGGCAGATAGAAAGGAACCTAGAATGAACGTCTAGAAACGGTTTAGTCTGTTATCAAGCAAACAGCTTTGACACCGGCATTCTCATTGTACCTACATTTTACTAAACTAATTGCAAAGCCAGCCCTGTGTTGTCTGAGCATTTTTTTTTTTTACTGTTTATGCTAATGGGTTTTGTGGATAGTGGATTAGTTGCATTTTAATGCCCAGAGGCGAAAAGATGAAAATATTTCGAGGATGGGAATGGATGATAAAGCATCCTGCTGCTTGTGGTTTCAGACACAGAACTACGTGATTTTCTGTTTCCGTGTGTGTTGCCTGTGCTGGCTTCCCCATTCTGACAACATCCACAGAGACTTTTCCCAATCCAGTGTCTCCTGCCTGTTATTTTGCTTTATACCATCCTCTAAACTGTTCCTTAAAATTTCCTAAAATTACAGATAAGTCTGGCAAATGTATATGGCTCACTGCACAGACACCTCTATTTAATTTTCCTATGGAAAAGTGGATTAACTTAAGGGAAAGAAAATAACATGACTAATGCAAGAAAAAAATGTTGGTGAAAGATGGCAATGTTTTCAGGAGGATGGAGAGAAGGTTTCTGGGCTTGTAGACCCGCCAAAGGCTTGAAGAATATTTACTCTGGCTTCGCAGGGGCTGAGTCTCTATCTTCGCATGATAAAATGCTGGATCTTACCCACAACCAGTATAAGGTTTCCTGTCTTGAAGCTTGGCGGGCACAAATGGCCTCGTTAGATCCTTTCAGAAAGCAACTCGAGTGTTGCGGACATTCCAAAACTTAATGCAGTAATTATCTGTTCTCAACTACCAGTGTGGAGCCCTTTTAGATTAAATTCAGATGGGCCAGAGGCACAGGTTGCCCCTTCCGGACACAACCCAGTGATTTCTAACCATTTCACTGACAGTGAGGCTCCAGTGGGTTTTTAAACAATGCAGACAACAGACCGCAAAGGGTTTCTTTCCCTTTTTATTTTATTTTATTTTATTTTTTTGAATGAGGAGGGAGTGGTAGGGTAGGGTAAGTAGAGAGATCTTAGAGATGCTACAAATGACTTCTGCAAATAAATCTTTTCCAATCTGAATAGCAAATTGATCCTTGAGCTTTTCATGTTTGGCTTTTTCCTTCTTCTCGTCAATCAAGCACCTAAGAAATTGTTGGATCACTAAGTTGGACACCTGAGACAAAAATAACATGTATCAAGTATATTTCCAAAAGAGAGAGAGAGAGAAGAAGAGAAAAGGAAACCAAGGCACTTCCTGCCAACAAACCTCTATGAGCAGGACAGGTGAACATGAAACTTAGAAAGGTTTTTTCTTGAACTTTCCAAGGAAGAATATCCCAGGAGGGGTTTGTCTATTGTCATGGAGAACACAAAATCACTCTTGGGTTTCCCACCGATTTGGCAAAGAGCAGAGAAGGACGACACTGACCGCAAACCAGTATCTCCCTTAGGTCACTCACATTCCCAGGATGCGCACAGGCGCACGCGCACCACAAACCAGGCTGGGAGCCACACCAACACGAACCCATACGCTAGAAATAGGACGCTTCAAATGAGCCTTTTTGGTTTTTAAAAATTGTTATAAAGAAATATTTGTATTTCCTCTGGACCATAAGTTTGAAATAGTCACCAAATGGAAGCATTAAGAAAATCACTAAAACCAGAGGCTAGAATGTGGAATCACCTTGAAATAAATGTCTAGGCTGAACATTATTACCTCCAAGATACAGATTTAGTTTATTGTTCTAAAAGAACGGTATGAACTGAAAAGGATGGTATTAATTTAACTAGATAGTATGCATGGGCACGAGGTGGAGATTTGGGTCATTGATACAAGCCCCTCAGAAGAATATTCTGAGTCCTTAATGCAGAAGGAGCAAGCCACTATTCTGAATCCTGGGCTAAAACACTGACATCTGGCTTTGCAGATCCCGTACCATTAAGAAAAAAGAATCCATCTAAAACAAGCACAGGGCTAGAGAATGAATCTATTCCCCAGGGTTTCCTGTTAGGAGTAGGTCCCTTTCCAGAATTTCGTTTTACCTTTCCTGGAGTGGAGAAGTAAGATTTAATGAGAGGAGAAAGACAGGTAGAATAATGGCACCATCAGCTGGGACACATTATTTTAAACTTGAAACAGTACCATATTCATGATTTTGATAATTTCTGCAGTGATTGTATGGAAGATGTTAACATTCATGGAAGCTGGGTGAAGGGTATATGGAGTGCTCTGTACTATTTTTGAGCCTTTTTGTAAGTCTAAAATTATTTCAAAGTAAAAGGTTAAAACACAGTATTATATGGTACCAGGCTATTAAAAGATGTTAGCAGAGATGTACAAAAGTCCCGAGTCTATGTGACTTTGTCTCTTTTTTGGATAATGATCAAGTTAATCCTTGTGGCCATTGCCATGGTTTATAGAAAGTTAAATACTTTCTTGGGGACTCTGCAGCTCCTGACAGTGAAAACCTCAAGGTGCGCCAATTTGAATCAATTTAAATGGAAATGACACAAAACATAAACTAAGGTAGAACCAGCTCATTGAAAACCATGAAATTCACCAGATAACCCAGAGGCTGTGAAAGACCAAATAGTTTATTAGTAGTCTTGTGGGGGGAAATAAATTTGGCTCCGTATGGAAGGAATGGATACTTTTCACGGTCTTGCAATTTGCTTCTTCCCTATACCCCCTTCAATACACTGATTCTGAACTTGCGTTAGTGTTCACCATCTCCACGACACGGCAGTAAGGCTAAACAATTTGCATGGAGTATTTTAACATCTACTTTTTAATCTTCTGTACTATTACTCTTTTATCATCTCTATAATGGTATTATTTTATCTTTTACTATTTGATTTTTAAAATTAAAAAAATCAAGAACTTTATTTTTTAAGAAAACAACTACATTTTATTTTAAAATATGCTTATACAGACATACCATTCCCTTGGCATTCTCAATCTTCAAATTATTAAAAGTACATGCTGGGGTGCCTGGGTGGGGCCGTCAGTCCAGCGTCCGACTCTTGGTTTTGGATAAGGTCATGATCTCCAGGTCATGAGACCAGGCCCCGAATCAGGCTCCAAGCTGAGCACAGAGTCTGCTTAAGACTCTCTCTCGCTCTTTCTCTCTGTCCCTTCCCTCTACCTGCCCTCATGCTCTCTCTCTCTAAGATAAAAGAATCTTAAAAAAAAAAAAAAAAGTGCATGTTTTATTGCCCAAAATTGTGGCACCAAACGTCCCCCAGGGATAAGAAAAGAGGTAAGTGCAGAAGTTAGGAAAAAAAACCCAAAAATGTCCTTGAACCCTTGAAACAGCCTTAGGCTACCAACGAGTTAAGTGGATAAGTGAATGAAATTTCAGACGTTGTGCCACAAGGAGGCACTCCGAAGGCAACGGGAAGAGGAAGCGGAGACAAAACCACGGGTCTGGTCCAGACTTGAAAACAATTGACGAGACCTTCTGGGACAACATGAGCCAATGGATGAAATAAAAAGTGGAGAAACGGTCAGCCAAATATTTGCAAAATTGGGGTTTTTAGTCTCTTGAATATTCTGCATAATTAACCTTAATCAGATTTGGATTACCACTTAAAAAAAAAAAAGAGATCAACAACATTTAATTTTTATTGAATTAAATTTGGTCTTTGTTTAGGTACTTAATAGAACACTGAGATCTTCCAATGCTTTTATGTGATTCGTTTTCTCACGTAACAAGTATTTATTGGACACTCACCATGTTCCAGGTACTGAGGATAGAACAGTTGACGAAATAGACAAGATGCGTGCCCGTTTGGAGTTGACGTTCTAGTGTCAATGTGGTAAATGTCAGCTACCACACAGATGTTCAGAGACGTGGTTCTTAATATTTTTTTAAATTGATAGACCACGGAGACTGTGTTGGAACTGTGAGTCTTCTCCCTGTAATTGATTAATTAATTGAAAAATTTATGAACATATACATATAACTTAGTGTCTGTCTATACCAATTCAATGTCAACTGTGACTATTGTTGCCACATGACTTTAGAGTTTCTGCTCTGTTTTTTGGGTGTTTTTTTAAGATTTTATTCATTTATTTGACAGAGCAAGAGAGGGAACACAAGCAGGGGGCAGTTGGAGAGGGAGAAGCAGGCTCCTGCTCAGCAGGGAGCCTGGACACAGGGCTCCATCCCAGGACCTTGAGATCACGACCTGAGCCAAAGGCAGATGCTTAATGACTGAGCCACCCAGGCATCTGTCTGCTTTGGTTTTTGAACTTTTGGTTTTATGGATTTATTTGAACAAAAAACAGATAAAAATTGGCCTATATTATCTAATTCCAGATTATTTCACTTTAATTTTTTTTAAAAAAAGATTTATCTCTTTATGTTAGAGAGAAAGACAGGGCAAGAGGGTGAGAGGGAGAGAGTCTTTGAGCAGACCCGCTCCTGAGCTCGGGGCCTAACACAGGGCTCCATCCCAGAACCCCCAGATCATAACCTGAGCCGAAAGCAAGAGTTGGACACCTACCGACTGAGCCACCCAGGCCCCCCCATAATTCCAGATTGTTTTGAAGAACCACGAAGCTACCTTCCGGAATGATAATGTTTACATGTGATATATGACAGAAATCCCCTGGCCTTTGTTTCCTTTGAGTCATATTGTTGGATCATTGGGCATATCCTGTTGATTGTCTATGCCTTGGGTTAAATTTTATTCTGATACACAAAGTCGTGCTTTTTAACAGGAAATGATTATGAATTGCTGTCTGCAGCCAAACGAAAAAAAAAAATGCATCATTAAGTTATTTAGCTTTTAGGGGAGCCACGGTTAGAAGGCATATCTTTAAGTGACTAAATATATCCTTTTTTAGCATAAAAAATTTAGGGCAGGCAACATTCCAATGAAAGGATAATTAAGAAACACCCTTGGTTGCTGAGTTGTTTTGTCATGAAATTAGGCACTCGGATTATTATAACCCAGGAAAGAGTAATATATTTACCCCTAAATCAAATTTATTCACTATTAAAAATTCATTTGCATTTTAAAGTTATATAAAAAAATATAAAAAATATAAAAAACAAAAAAACCTGGTGATCTTTCCATAGATTATGTAACTTAATTCTGAATCAGGTTGTCCAGATGAGACCATAGATCAGTCCTAGATGCCAAGGGAAGGAGATGACGTGAAGATCTCCAAAGATTAAGTTACTGAATTTTAAAATCTCCAAATCACCTTTTACCGCAGTAACTGCGAGCAAATATTTTGTTGTGCTCAACACAAAATGGCGCTGCAAAAATAGTTAACCAGCTCAGGCTCCACGTCTCTGTGGGATCGCTAACAACAAAGCTCCTATTACCTGGGTCAGGGTTTGAACAGAGCAGGTCAGGCAGGCAATGCGGACTACTCTCCCCGTGTCTTTAACTCCAAGTAGTGTCTGGACAGTGGCGGTCACAAAAAGAAAGAAAAGAAGAAAACTCAGAAGAAAGGAAGGTAAGGAAGAAGGGAGGGTGCTTTTTTTTTTTTTAAGATTTATTTATTTATTTGACAGAGAGAGATCACAAGTAGGCAGAGAGGCAGGCAGAGAGAGGAAGGGAAGCAGGCTCCCTGCTGAGCAGAGAGCCCGATGTGGGGCTCGAACCCAGGACCCTGAGATCATGACCTGAGCCAAAGGCAGAGGCTTTAACCCACTGACGCACCCAGGCGCCCCACTTGATCTATATATACTGTAGATTATAACTTCTTCCCTCCTGAATAAGGAAAGCAAGTAACTGGCCCACTAAACTGGGAATTCCATTACTTTTATCAAAATTGTCACTTTAGGGACGCCTGGGTGGCTCAGTGGGTTGAGCAGCTGCCTTCGGCTCAGGTCATGATCCCAGCGTCCTGGGATCGAGTCCCACATCGGGCTCCTTGCTTGGCGGGGAGCCTGCTTCTCCCTCTGCCTCTGCCTGCCACTCTGTCTGCCTGTGCTCGCTCTCGCTTCTCTCTCTATGACAAATAAATAAATAAAATCTTTAAAAAAAAAATTGTCACTTTGATTTATTATCTCTATAAACCAAACTAAGCCCTTTCATGCCATTGTTTAGAAACGTCCTGACAGGTGATCTATTACATTCCTCATTAGACATCTTGGCCCTTTTTTTGTAGCCCAGGTTCTTTGACTTGGATCGATCATTCAGCTCTTAGGATTCCTCACAGATGCAATGCCAGACTCTTTTGTTTGATCAAATTGTGAGGAGTTAATGACTTCACCAAACTGTATTCTTGACCCACGCTTCCCAGAGCACACAGACCTTTTAAATGAATAATATTTTCATACTTGGAGAAAAATACAATAGAGTTTTAAAAATATTTGCGTTCTTTCCTGGTTGTCCTAGCTGAAAGCTCTTTTCATCCTCCACAGCAGTTTTAAAGGAAATAAGCAAGTATAAATCACCTGCCTGACGGTACTTAACCTTCACACACTTGGGTGGACTATAGGCGATGGCCTTACATTTCCGCCAAAGGGGCTAGTGAATAATCACCCAGTTCAAGAGAGCCCCATGAGCAAACCCTGCTGAGGGACCTTGACTAAGCCTTACTTTTTGGTTCCAGATTCTCTCTCTCAAGTAGAGAAAGTAAACTTCCAGGACTTTTTGGAGAAAGAAGCAGAGGGGTGAACAGGCAGAAGCACAGAACGTCTGTCGGTCGAGGCCATTAGAGACAGGAAGTTAAAGATCAAAGGGGGTTGCCTACCGGCAAGCTGGAGTCAGGCACAATGCTGAGGTTCCAGAATATGTTTTCCCAGCCTTGGATAGGATACATGAAAGGCTGTTGAAAAGATCAAGTTCTATAGGCAAGGTAAATGTAAATTCTAATGGTGACTTATTGTTCATGTGAAATGTAAATTATGAACTCAGCAGGATAATACTGTTTTTCAACATAGAGTTATCTATCTTGCTTTAAAATAGGAAAAAAAGAAAAAACCAAGTTATCATGGCTGTACTGGTTAAAAACAGGGTTTTCGGGTGCCTGGGTGGCATAGTTGGTTGAATGTGGACTCTTGCTTTGGGCTCAAGTCATGATCTCCGAGCTGTGAGACGCAACCCCCCTTGCGGCTCTGCGTGGAGTCTGCTTGGGATTTTCTCTCTCTGCCCCTCCCCCCACTCATGCTCAGTCTCTAATAAATCTTTTTTTTTAATTAAAAAAATGAAAACAGCGTTTCTCAAGCAGCGCTATGGATATATGGGACCAGTTAAGTTTTCACTGGAAGTACTGTTCTGTGCATTGTAGCATGCTTAGCAGTGTCCCTAGCCTGTACCCACTGGGGGCGGCTAGCACCCCCTCCTTAGTCATGGCAATAAAAAATGTCTCTACACATTGGCAGATGTCCCCTGGAGGGCATAATTGTCCCTGGTTGAAACCGCTGATTTTTCTTTGGATTTAAAGATAAAGATAAGGTTGGGGCACCTAGGTGGCTCAGTGGGTTAAGCCTCTGCCTTCGGCTCAGGTCATGATCTCAGGGTCCTGGGATCGAGCCCCGCATGGGGCTCTCTGTGCAGCAGGGAGCCTGCTTCCCGCCTCTCTCTCTCTGCCTGCCTCTGCCTACTTGTGATCTCTCTCTCTGTCAAATAAATAAAACAAAATCTTTAAAAAAAAAAAAAAGATAAAGATAAGGTTTATGATATTTTAAAAAGCACCTATAGTTTTTGTGTGAAAACTCTCCAGTTCAAATTTTTGAAGCTTTGGCTGGGTTCCTGAAGGACATCTAAAGCTTCTCTTTTGAGAGCAATCACTTTGAGAGAGACTTCCAAATGTCTGGGGGTGTGGTCCTGACCTGAGGCTGGAAAGTTCCAAGAAGAAGACTGTTCCTTGGGGGCAGGGATTATCATTTCCTGCCTGTCTTACCTACCTGCTCCTTGTCTAGAGCTAACACCCTGAATGCTCTCAGTAACTGTTATATGGGCGGGT
>NC_081558.1:200909235-200961872 GCF_022355385.1 Mustela nigripes | reverse complement strand
GTTAGAAGGAACATACTTCAACATCCTAAAGGCCATATATGAAAGACCTAAGCTAATATCATTGTCTTCTTTTCTGACCTTAGGGGAAGCTAAGAGCTTTTTCCCTAAGGTCAGAAACACAACAGGGATGTCCACTCTCAATATCACTTTTTAACATAATATTAGAAGGCTTGGCCTCAGCAATTAGACAACAAAAAGAAATAAAAGGCATCCATCTTGGCAAGGAAGAAGTCAAACGTTCACTATTTACAGGTGACATGATATTCTATATAGAAAACCTGGAAGACTCCACCAAAAATTGCAAGAACTGATACATGAATTCAGCAAAGTCAGAGGATATAAACTCAATGTGCAGAAATCTGTTGCCTTTCTATATACCTATAATGAAGCATCAGAAAGAGAAATTAAGAAACTGATTTCATTTACAGTTGTAACAAAAACCATAAGATACCCAGTGATAAACCTAACCAAAGAGGTAAAGGATCTGTACTCTGAAAACTACAGAAGGTTTATGAAAGATATTGAGGAAGACACACACAAAAAAAGGAAAAATATTTCATGCTCATGGATTGGAAGAACAAATATTGTTAAAATTACTGCCCAAAGTAATCTATACATTCAATACAATCCCTGTCAAATAACACCAGCATTTTTTGAGGAGCTAGAATAAACAATTCTAAAACTTATATGGAACCAGAAACCTGAACAGCCAAACTGTGTTGAAAAAGAAAAGCAAAATGGGAGGCATCACAATTCCAGACTTCAAGCTGTATTACAAAGCTGTAATCATCAAGACAGTTTGGTACTGGCACAAAAACAGACACATAGATCAATGGAACAGAATAGAGAACCCAGAAATGGACCCACAACTATATGATCAACTAATCTTCAACGTAGCAGGAAAGAACATCCAATGAAAAAAAGACAGTGTCTTCAACAAATGGTGTTGGAAAACTGGAGGGCACTGGTTTTGATGAACTCTAGGGTATATACAAGTGATGAATCACTAAATTCTACTTCTGAATACTACACTATATGTTAATAACTTGAATTTAAATAAAAACTTGGAAGAAAAATAATAAAACTCTAATCTTGAAAATTAAAAAAAAGTGAGAGATGAAACTGGCCATGAGGCTTAGAACATATTCTACTCATGTGGTTGTAACATAAGTTTGAGGGACTGACTATGGCACTTTGGAGATGCATAATGGAAGACTACAACCCAAATCTGAATGTGGAAGTAGCCTTGGGATTATCTCTGTTCTAAGCATTCAAGTCTATAATGTAGTGACATGTAATTTCTTTTGAAGGGAATGGAAACTACACTAGATTGGTTCTAGACCAAGTCCACACTGCATCAGGCACAGCCCCAGGGAATCCATGCAGGCCCAAATTGCCTCCTCCTTCAAACTCCTTCTGACAGTGGCTTGATGCAGAAGTCCAAGTACAATAGTAAAAGAGTGGATCCTGATCTCTCTCTACAAGAACTTCTTATGGAAAAGTCTTCTCATCTGTACAGTGCCCAGTTCTTACTGAAAACACCATTAGCCAGTCTTTCTTACTGACAATCAGTTATTAATAAAATAAAAGAAAATATTGATCTCATCCAGAAACACCTTCAGCGACACTTTCAGAATAATTTTGACCAAATCTCTGGACACCCCATAGCCCTGTCAAGTTAATATATAAATTAGCCATCACAATAGGGTATGTTAGATAGAGTGTGTCTGTTATGTTAAGAAACAGCAAGGAAGGGGCTCCTGGGTGGCTCATTTGTAAAGTGTCTGCCTTCGGCTCAGGTCATGATCCCAGGGTCCCAGAATAGAGCCTTGCATCGGGTTCTCTATTCACCAGGGAGCCTGCTTCTCTCTCTCCCACTCCCCCTGCTTATGTTCCCGCTCTCACTTGTCTCTCTCTGTTAAATAAGTGAATAAAATAAAATAAAAAAAAAAAGAAGAAACAACAAGGAGGATGATTTGTCTTGAGTGGATGTGGGGGAGAGAGAGAAGAAATGAAGCCATAGAGGTAATGGAGGGGCAGATATAGGCCACCAAGTTTACAGGCCACTTGTCTGTTACTTGGAGTGAGAGCCAATAAGATGGATTTGAGCAAAGAAATTTTTTGTTTGTTTTTAAGTAAATTCTATGCCTATTGTGGGGCTTGCACTTGACCTTGAGATCAAGAGTCACACCTGAACAGAGAAATCTTTTTTTTTTTTAAGATTTTTAAAGATTTTTATCTTTTTTTAAGATAGTGATCACGAGTAGACAAGAGAGGCAGGCAGAGAGAGAGGAGGAAGAAGGCTCCCTGCCGAGTAGAGAGCCCGATGTGGGGCTTGATCCCAGGACCCTGGGATCATGACCGCAGCTGAAGGCAGAGGCTTTAACCCACTGAGCCACCCAGGCACCTCTGAATAGAGAAGTCTTGATCTGATTTAGATATTGAGGCCTGCTGGCTCAGTATCCAATACTGAGTGAAGAACGCCAACAGCAAAATCAGAGAGGTCATTTAGGAGGTCTGTAGTGGGTTGAATGTGGTCCTCCTGCACCAATATATACATCCATCCAAATCTAATCCTAATCCTAATCCATCCTAATCCCCAGAATCCATGAGTGTTACCTTATTTGGAAAAAGGCTCTTTGTAGATATAAATAAGCAAAGTACCCGAGAAGAGGAGATCATCCTGGATCATCCAAGTGGTCCTGAAAGTGAATGATGAGTGTTCTTACAAAAGGAAGACGGAGGGGGATTTGTGATGAACAGAAGAAGAGGAAAAGGGGAGACAGAGGGGGAGCGACATGGCCACAAATGAAGGGATATTGACAGCCTCCAGAAGTAGGAAGAGGCAAGGAAGGACTCTCCCCTAGAGCCTCCAGGGGGAGGTGGCCCTACCCTTTACCCTCATTTTGAACTCCTGGTGTTCAGAACTACGAGAGAATACATTACTATTGTTTTAAGCCATCCACAACATGGAATATGTAATTCATTGCAGCAGCTACAGAAATGAATACAAGGGCCTTGTGATAATCCCAGTGTAAGAGATCTCTTCCTCAGCTCTTTTCCATGAACTCTGGATCCTGATTGCCTAATGGTGGTCATCAGGATTAGCTAACAAGCCATTCAGTCTCAATGTCAAATAGAAAAACTTATGCCTCCTTTCCTCAGATTCTGCCTCATGTCCTGAATTCCCTATTTCAGGTTGATGGTATGTCATTCTTTTTAGAGTTGGACTCTGACTAGTTTTATATACTACTCATTCCCAGGAAGAGTTAAGCACTTTCTTTTTTTTTTTTTAATTAAATTTAATTTTTTTTCAGTGTTCCAAAATTTATTGTTTATGCACCACACCCAGTGCTCCATGCAATATGTGCCCTCCATAATACCCACCAGCAGGTTTACCCAACCCCCTCCCTCCCTCCCCTCTGAAACCCTTAGTTTGTTTCTCAGAGTCCACAGTCTCTCATGGTTCATCTCCCCATCTGATTTCCCCCCACTCATTTACCCTCTCCATCTCCCAATGTCCTCCGTGTTATTCCTTATGCTCTCCAAGTAAGTGAAACCATATGATAATTGACTCTCTCATGCAATGTCTTTCTTCTCCCCCCATAGAATCTTGCATATAGGTGTATAATAACATTTATTATGTTTTATTACATTTTTGTCTCTTTCACTACACACTTTGGAGAGCAGGAGCTATGTTTTGCTTATTTATCTTATGGTCTTAGCACCTGGCATATTGCCTATTTAGAGGATAGTTTTAATATGATTTGATGATTTGTCTTAGAGATGCCTCATTAACCCCTATATAATTGATCATTTAGTTCAATTCACTTTACTTTCCAAATATCTTTTGTATCAGTTTTCCATCCTCCATCCTCACTGTCATCAACTTGGTTTTCATAATTTTTCACTTGTACCATTTCAAAGTGTCTTGTTTCCTCCAATTCTATCCTTCTATGGTCTATTTACCATAAAGCCACAAGGATGAGGTTTCAAATATGTACATTTGATCATATCATTTCTTGTTAAGTGACTTTGATGACTTTTAAGACCTTATCTGAAATACAAGATTTTTCAAGATCAGGCCATTTTCCTGTATGTTCTTATAATACATCTGTGCTGAGCTACTTGTCTTCATTCATGTATATCTATAGATCTGTATATCTTGATCACAGAACACTGGTGATAGGCTCTCAGGGCAGGGAGATTTAAAAGACATGATTCCGGGCACCTGGGTGGCTCAGTGGGTTGAAGCCTCTGCCTTCGGCTCAGGTCATGATCCCAGGGTCCTGGGATCGAGCCCCACATCGGGCTTTCTGCTCCTTGTGGAGCCCGCTTTCTCTTCTCTCTCTCTGCCTGCCTCTCTGCCTACTTGTGACCTCTGTCTGTCAAAAAAATAAATAAAATCTTTAAAAAAAAAAGATATGATTCCTATCCTCATTGAGTTCTTAGTTGCGTACCAGAGATGGTAATTTCAATAAAATTGATTAAGCAGTTACATAAACATTTGAAAATAACATGTAACCTACATTGGGGGATGGAAATATCAGACACAGCCTCCTGGTAGGAGCTGTCTGAAAGGATAAGTAGGAACTGGTCAGGTAAAGAAGGACAGGTAAGATTTCACATTTTTTTTTCCAGTCAGAGAGAACTATATATGCGAAGAGAGAAAATGTCTTTTTAGGGAAAATGGTTGTGTGAGCCTGTGTATGAGTTGGTAGTGATAAGACTGCAATTAATGGAAGGGGCCAGATCAGCAACTATGTTATATACCAGATTAAGGGGATTGCATCTTATATTCAAGGCAGTAAAGGGTTACTGAAAGATATAGGTGCATAAGTAGCATGATCATATTTGTGTTTTAGGGAAATAGTACTTGGAGGAATCTAATGAATGGATTGGGTAGAGGAAGAACGGAGACAGTGGAAAACTGTGACTAATCCATCAATATATTATGAGAATCTGAATTATATCACTAGCAGGGAGCCAGAGAATAAGGTATAAATTTGAAAGGTAGAAATGTAATCGATGCCTGACCATATGGGTCAGGGAGAAGGATGAATCAAGGATGATTCTTAGGTTTCTGGTTTGGGAGAAGAGAAAAACACCAGAAATATATATGAAGAGGGTGTTGGAAAAAAGATGATCACACTGAACTAAGGTGCTCAATGGACATCAAAGTGGAGATATGAGTGCACAATTAGATATAATGAACATCAAAGTGGAGATATGAGTGCACAATTAGATATAATGAAAATCAAAGTGGAGATATGAGTGCACAATTAGATATAATGATTTGGAGCCCAGAGGATTCATTTTGGTTTCAGATTTTAATATTTTGGAGTTACTGGCATAAAGACATTATTTGATGTTCTGGAGATGAAATAATATCAGTTTAGGAAAAGTACTTGTGTGAGAGGAGGAATTAAGAAGAGAGGCTTTTTGAAAGTCTAACAACATTAAAATTTAAGAGGTGATTGAAGGAAGAGGAGAACGTAGAGGGACAAGAAAGGAGAAAAACCATGAAATCCAACTGAGAGAGCCAACTGAGAGAGCCAACTGAGGAGGACAGAATGACTCAGGGAGATGCCTTTAGAGTTAGGTTTGTTAGGGAAGTCCAGTAACATAAAAATTTTTAAATTTTTAATTTCAATATGGCAAAAAAGAAGGTCTTTCATGATGTTGGTGATTGCAGTGTCAAGAAAGAGTGAGGATAGAAGCTGGTGGACATCAGTGGTTTGAAGAGTAGACTAAGTGTTTACAGAATGGAGCCATAAGACTATCGACAACTTTTTCAAGCAGGAAATAGGCATTAGAGAGAATGATGTAGAGTTGTAGCTACAAGAAACAAGAGGGTTAAGGAGCAAGACTTTTCAAACAGAAAAAGTGGGAGGAATATTTATATGGTGAAGGAAGAGAGAAAAAGAGTGAGAGCTAGAGATATAGTCAAGAAGAGATAATTAATTTAATGATATCCCTGAAGATGTGGAAGAAGAATTAGATACAGAGCTCAGGGGAAAGTACATAACCAGGGAAAATAATAACTAAAGAATAGGGAGACAACAACTTAAAAGGCCTGAGTATAAACACAAGAGCTTATTAAAATAAAGATACATCTAACTCATTTTATTAGAATCTGAGAAAAAAAGTCAGCATTTTCTCCTGAAAGTGAAAATACAGGATTCAACAATGCTAAATAAACTAAGGTAATGGCAAATTTATAAACATAAAATGAAAGATATTATTATTATCATTATTATTAAAGATGTATTTATTTGAGAGAGAGAGAGAAGCAGGCATGTAAGTGGAGGGGGAGGGGCGGAGGGAGAGAGAGGGAATCTCCAGCAGACTCCACACTAGCTCAGAGCCTGACGTGGGGCTTGATCTCATGACCCTGAGATCATGACCTGAGCTGAAACCAAGAGTCGGATGCTTCACTGACTGAGCCACCCAGGCATCCCTAAAATGTAAGATATTAGTAACAGCTGACAAGTAATGATGATAGGACTGAGGATTAACTATGTTCTAATTTTTTTAAGATTTTTATTTGTCAGAGAGAGAGAGAGAGAGGATGTTAGCACAAACAGGGAGAGTGCAGGCAGAGGCAGAAGCAGACTCCCTGCTGAGCAAGGAGCCCTGTGGACTTCATTCCAGGACACTGGGATCATGACCTGAGCTGAAGGCAGACACTTAACTGATTGAACCACCCAGGCATCCCAAACATGTTCTAAATTAAATAAAATAGCTTAAAAGCTTTTGACTAGCTCCCACTCAGTCTTATGGTTTTAGCTTACATGTAGCTTCTTCCATAAAATGTTCTCTGAACATTTTATTAAAGATGGGGTCTTTTCTATGGGTATCTGTAGCATCTTTTGCTTGCTTCCTCCCTTTTTTTAAAGATTTTATTTATTTATTTGAGAGAGAGAGACAGTGAGAGAGAGCATGAGCGAGGAGAAGGTCAGAGAGAGAAGCAGACTCCCCGTGGAGCTGGGAGCCTGATGAAGGACTCGATCCCGGGACTCCGGGATCATGACCTGAGCTGAAGGCCGTCGCCCAACCAACTGAGCCACCCAGGTGCTCTGCTTGCTTCCCTTTAATTGTCTTTAAAATACTGTCGTCGCCCAACCAACTGAGCCACCCAGGTGCTCTGCTTGCTTCCCTTTAATTGTCTTTAAAATACTGTAACAATACTTTAAAATACTGTAAATACCTGTTCACTTGCTTGTACTTTAACTAGATTTTAAACTGCATATAGACAAAGCTTAGGTTTATCTTTTTTGGCTTTTGATTTTCAAGTTTTATCACAGTGGTTGGTATAGAGTAAGGACTCAATATGTATTTGTTGACTGAATATATGAGTTTCACTTTTGATTCTGAAGTTTGGACTTATAGAGTAAAAAATGTTAAAAACATAAACAAAACTATTAATATAATTTTTAAAA
Organism: Mustela nigripes; assembly: GCF_022355385.1. Classification (NCBI taxonomy): domain Eukaryota; kingdom Metazoa; phylum Chordata; class Mammalia; order Carnivora; family Mustelidae; genus Mustela; species Mustela nigripes. The sequence continues at coordinate 200,954,430 of NC_081558.1, read as the reverse complement.
ATAGGACATATTTTACTTTATGTTAAGATGAGCATAGAGAGCTGACACAACCCTGAGATCATGACCTCCAGTCAAGAGTTGGATGCTTAACCAACTGAGCCACCCTGGAGCCTCTGCTGTTGTATTTTAAAGCATGTTCTAGATATCTTATGCTTTTACTAATAACAACTTACATAATGTAGATATTAGAATTTTGTAATCTATAAACAGAGACCATATTCATAAAACATTAAAGCAAGGTCACATATTAGAACACATAAACTCCACATGCTATTAAAAAAAGCAGAAATTTACAGGACACAACCCCCAAACACAAGTAGTAAAAAAGGAAATATAAACAATGTAAGTTTGACTTAAAGACTCAATCACTTGGGGGGAGGTGCCTGGGTGGTTCAGTCCATTAGATGTCCAGCTCTTGGTTTAGCCTCAGGTCATGATCTTAGGATCATGAGATCGAGCCCAGAGTCAGACTCAGTGGTCAGTGGGGAGTCTTCTTGGGGTACTCTTCCTCTGCTCCTCCCGGCTCGTGCACTTTCTCTCTCTCAAGTAAATAAATAAAAAAATGTTTTAAAGAAGACTCAATTACTTGGAAATTAAAAAAAAAATTATCCTGAGTAGCTTCTAAAGGAAAACAAAATTGTCATTATAGGATAATGAGAATAGCATGACAACCAAAATCATAAGACTGTACTTGAGAGTTTTAAATGTGTTATTTATTAAAGAAGCAAAATGAAGGTTAAGTAGGCTGAGTGTTAATATAAGAAATTAAAAGAGGGCAGTATAGGAAATTTAAGAACATCAGTAGGATAGAACAAAAAAGAATAAACATGAAAACTATGAATTTAAAAACAAATTCTAGGGTATACATTTAAAACACAGTCCAGAAGTATAGGATGGCTGTGTTATGGACACTGGTGAGGATATGTGCTATGCTGAGTGCTGTGAATTGTGGAAGACTGATGATTCATAGACCTGTACCCCTGAAGCAAATAATACATTATATGTTAATAAAATTTTTTAAAAAGTGTGAAAAAAATTCCAATGAAAGGGTCAGTTATTAGACAAATATGAAGCAAAACAAAGAAAATAAGAGTAACAGGAGAGAGATACACATTATAAATGAAAATAATAATAGCCACTAATATATGAATAATTTTCCCCAAATCATTTATAAGTATGATGCATTTCAGTTAAAATTGTAAAATTTTCAGTGGCAGATTTGACAAAATGTTGCTAAAGTAATCTATAAAACTAATGTTCTCAAAAGTTAAAAAACAAGTAAAATAGACATTGGTTAAACATGATGATATGTAAACATTTTAAAAAGTGGGAAAATTATAAACACAAAATTGAGGAGAGTGATTGCCTCTAAGTATGTGGTAGAAAAATAGAATGGGGAGAATAAGGGAAAATGTAAGTTAATGCTAATGTTCCTAATCTTGGGCCTGGGTGATGGATTTTTTTTAATTAAAAATTTTTTTTTTTAGTGGACTCTATGCCCAATATGGGCATGCTATGGCTCTATGTGGGCAGAGGGAGAGGGAGAAGCAGAGAGGTTGATGCTGGGCTTGATCCCAGGATCTTGGGATCATGAACTGGGCTGAAGCAGACATCAACTGAGCCACCCAGGTGCCCCACAACACACACTCTTTTGCTTGGCATATTCAAGTTCTTTCTCCATGTTAGAAAGATTTTTCTGTATTATATCTTTGAAAGTTTTTAATAGAAGACATTTTTCTGGATTTAGGAGGTGAGTAAATACTACCCATTTCTTTTTCTCTCAAATTTGAAAGCAAGCAAGCAAACCTAGGAGATAGGTTAATGGAATTTAATATCATATTGAAAAGTTGAAAAATATGACTTGAGGACTGAGGTTAAGTGAATTTATGATATTCCTCCATCCACTAACCCCCATCCTGCCCCTTGGCTGTAAATTCCCATTTGTAGCATTGTATGTGAATCTCTCTCCCCACTGTAAAATTCCATTGCAGTGGTGCCTATACTTGTCACGATTGTCCTGAATAAAGTCTGGGTCATTGAATATTTTTTTTTTCATTAACAGTGTTACTTCAATGTTAGTGGGGTTTTTTCCTGCTTCCAACACCGATTATGCCATACTATGTTTACCAAGATTTCATCATTTTTAGTTTCTCTCTGATTGCTTTAATCTCTTTTCATCGGTCTTCAGCATGACTATCACCATCTTTCCTCCATGTCAATTATTCTGTTTCCATGTGTAATAGTTTCCTATTTTAAAATCCACCCATCAGGTCTTTGATAATTGTGTTTAGATCCTCAAATAGCCCAAATAAAACTGCAATATATCTTATGTTCTTCTTTAAAAAAAAAAATTTATCTTTGAGCAAATTTGTTAATGTTCTAAATAATTTGAAGCACTTTGGAATTTCTCCTCCTAAGGTTATACATATTTTTCCTGTCTTCTATATGCTAATTTCTTCCCCTTTACCTCAATCCTTTCTTCCTTTCCTGCTTTCTTTCTTCCCTTGCTTTCTTTTTTCTTTCTTGTGTTAGCTTGCAGACTTGCCGTGCCATCCATTTTTCATGCCTTCCAGATTCTGCATGCTTCGGTGGCTCTGCCACAACATTTTATTTAATCTTGTAGAGTGTGGGAGGATTCTTAATCTCTCTCTCCACCTTACCTTTGACATGTGTACTTCCTCTGCTGCTCCACAGTTTGAGTACTGGATTTTTGGTGATCCTTCTACTTTTTGGGGCACCAAAACACAATGGTGGCCAGGAGGAAACACTCAGCTAAGCTCTCACCATTATTGGAACATCTGAACTCTGCTATCACTTCCAAGATTGTGTAAGCCAGTGGAGCCACTCTAGGATCCACTCCACCTCGTTGAGGGCTGTATTCCATACCTGGGAGAGAATATCTTTGCATTTCAGGTGGGATCCTCAATTTGGTATATGCAGCCCTGGATCTTGTTTTCTGACAATTTTACACAAATTTCCCTTGGAAATAATTTGTCATATTCTTGATTTTGAAGAACAGAAGGAAGATATCTCTACCACTTTGCATTTAGCTCCTTTTAAATGTTGGTATGGCTGACAGATTATCCCTGTCTCCCCCAAAGATGTCTATGCCATAATCCCTAGATCCTGTAAATATGTTATGTTACAAGGCAAAGAAGTCTTTGCAGATGACCATAAAATAGGGGGTTTATCTTGGATTATCCAAAGTGGTTTAATCAAAATACATGAACATTGAAAAGCAGAGAACTTTCTTTAACTAGAGGCAGAAGAGATGTGGCAAATAAGGAAGTCAAAGAGATTCAAACCATGAGGAGGACGCAACAGGATTTCTCTGGTTTGAAGTTGGAAGGGCAACATGATGAGGAATTGTGGTGGTCTTATGCAGTTGAGAGAGGCTCTCAGTTGATAGCCAGAGGAAACAGGGACTTTACCTCTGCCCGAATAACTGAATTCTGACAATAGCCTGAATGAGTTTGGAGACAGACTCCCCGTCAGAATCTCTAGATAAGGATCCAGTTTACCAACAAGTTGGTCTCAGCCTGTGAAACTCAGACCAGAGGAACCAGCTTAGCTCACTAGACTCACGACCTACAGGACTGTGAGTTAATAAATCTGTGTTGTTTTAAGCTACTAAATTGTGTTCATTTGTTATGGCAGCTATGGAAAATGAGCACATGGAGTTATTAGTAAGAATTGTCATGATTTTGATGACTGACTAGCCGTGATCAAGATGTGAGGGGTAAAGGTAGGACTAATCATGTTGTGCTACCTGATTCTGCTTTAGGTTCTTCTTCTTGGACACCTTTTCTTTGGAAATTGAGATATTTAGACTTGCCCCCCTTCTTTTTGAGTACTACTGGTGAACTTACTTTGTTAATTTTGATCTAAGTGTGCTTTGATTCATGTGGTATTGCAAGAGAGAGAATCAATATAGTTTCATTCAACCATCTGAATCCAGAAATCTCTTGAAAGTGAAGGAGCATTCCATGAGTCTAGAATTAAAACACCTTAGTAAAAATAAAAGACTATTTGAAACAATGAATCTTAGAACATTGAAAAAATAAAATAAAATTAAAATTAAAAAAAGACTTTGAAAATAAAATGAAGTGTGCGTTTGTGTGTGTGTCTGTGTGTGATAGTTATATGTGTCACCCTGAATGGACCGTAGGCTGCCCAGATAAATATTTTAAAAATTATTTGTGGTTATGTCTCTGAGGCTGTTTCCAGAAAGGAATAAAATTTCAATTCATAGACTGAGTAAAACAGATTATTCTCCCTAGTTTGCATGAACATCATCCAATTTGTTGAGGACCTCAGTAGAACAAAAGCTGGGATAAGGATAAATTCACTATCTTTGCTTGACTGATGACCTGGGACATTTGTCTTCTTCTGCTTTTGGACTAGACTTACACCATCAGTTTTCCTGGTCTTCAGGCCTTTGGACTTGGAATGAAACCACACCATTGGCTTTCTGGGGTCTCTAGCCTGCAGATGGCAGATTGTGGGAATTTTCCATAATCACAAGAGCAGTGCCTTATGTCTGTCTGTCTATCTATCTATCTGTCATCATCTATCATCTATTGTCTATCATCTCCATTGGCTCTGTTTCTCTGGAGGACCCTGGCTGATACACTGTATGTATTTATTTATATGTACACAAACATATGATGTGATAAAGTTTTAGGTTACTCATAAACTAAAGCTGAAAATACAGGTTATAAAATATTTTTAATCTTCTTGTTGGAAAGGAAAAATATAAAAGGCAATATTACTTTCACTTTGAAGATGACATCAATAGTCTATTGATCTATTGGTGACAGAAATGAAAACACTCATCTTGGTGACAGGAATGAAAATTGGAACACAAGAATAAATGTCTTGAAAAGACCTAGCTTTTATTTTTTGGTCTTTTAGTTTTTTAATCCCACATAAATGCATTAGACACCATCTCATGTCAGGTGCAATGCAAAATGTTGAGGAACAAATGATGATCAAGGGATACATTATGCCTACCTTTTTGGAGCATTTGTGGCAGCCCAGGAGAGCCTGTTTGGTCATGAAATCAGCAAGGGTGGATTTGTATTGATAGGAATATGGTAAACAAAGACACTTTTCTGGATTCTTGGGCTGAACCAGTGTTCCTGTTTTATTTTATGTTGTAACTGAGAAATATCAGTCACTAAACAAATCTCATGGAGTAGATGAGAGTCTATGGGAATATGCAATAGAGGTTACCCCAAATCAGTAGCCAAATGGGTATTTTTGAGAGAGGATGATAGAAATTAAGGAGTAGACAGGGGAGTCCTGGAGAGTCTGCCTGGCAGAGGCAGGTCAAAAACCTCGGAGAAATGAGGCCATGATAAGGTGGTAGGGCTGGTAGATGTTTTGTGTGGAGAAAGGGAGTGGAGTGAGGTGAAACTAATTGTTGGACAAAAGGTCAGTAGTTACAAGGTACTACCATTTTTCAGTCTTGATCAATTACCATGATAACTTAAGGATTGGAAGATAAACCTGATTTTTATTTTTACTTTCCACTTTATTGAGATATAATTGACATATAACACTGAATAAGTTTAAGGTTCTCTCCAAATATTGCAAAATGATTACCACAATAAATTTAGTTGACACATCCATCACCTCATATAGTTGTAATTTTTGTGTGTGTATGCGTTGAGAACTTGTAAAATATACTCTCTTAGCAACTTTCAAATATACAATACAGCATCATTAATCTTGTCATCATGCTGTACATGATGTCTCCAGAACTCACTTATCTTATAACTAGAAATGTGTATCCTTTGTCTGCCTTCACCCATTTTCTCTGTCCCTCTAATCCTCCACTTCTGGCAACCACAATCTATTCCCTGTTTCTATGCTTTTGGTTTTTTTAGGTTCCATTTAAGTGAGATCACACAGTATTTGTCTTTCTCTGTTTGACTTATTTCACTTAGTATAATGCCCTTAAGTTTCATCCATGTTGTCACAAATGACAGGATTTCTTTTTTTCTTTTTTTTTTTTTTTTAAGATTTTATTTATTTCTATGAGAGAGAGAGAGAGAGAAAGAGAACATGAGCAGGGGGAGGGGCAGAGGGAGAAGCAAACTCCCTGCTGAGTGGGGAGACAGACATGAGGCTCAACCCCAGGACCCTGGGATCATGACTTGAGCTGAAGTAAGATGCTAATCAGCTGAGCTCCCAGGCACTCCAGATTTCTTCTTTCTTACGGTTGAATACTATTCCATTGTATATATATAGCATATATGTTATATATATACACACACACACACATATATATATGTGTGTATATATATATAAAACAAAGGTGGTGTATGTGTTATATAAAAATATATATATATATAAAATAAATGTGATATCTATCTATCATCTATCTATCACATTTTCTATATCCATTCTGATAGATACTTGGGTTGTTTCTATATCTTGGTTCTTGTAAATAATGTTGCAATGAACATGGGGGTGCAGATATCTCTTTAAGATAGTAACTGAATTTTATTCAGATATATGCTCAGAAATGGAATTGCTGGATCATATTGTCATTTTATTTTTTAGTTTTTGAAGAAACTCCATAATGTTTTCCATGGTGGCTGTACCAATTTACATTCCCACAAACAGTGCACAGGGCTCCCTTTTCTTCAAATTCTTGACAGCATTGTTACCACTTTCTTATCTTTTTGATAATAGTCATTCTAACAGGTGTGAGGAGATACCTCACTGTGGTTTTGATTTGCATTGCCCTGATGCTTACTGACGTTGAGTACCTCTTAACATACTTGTTTAAGTCTTTTCTTTTTCTGTCTTTTTCTTCCTCCCTCCCTCCCTTCCTTTCTCTTTCTTTCTTTCTTTAAGATTATTTATTTCAGAGAGAGAGAGAAAAAGAGTGTGAGTGGGGGAGGGGCCGCGGGAGGGGGAGACGCAGACTCCCCACTGAGCGTGGGGCCTGACATGGGGCTCAATCCCAGGACCCCAAGATCATGATCTTTGCTAAAATCAAGAGCTGGCTGCTTAACTGGCTATTTTTTTTAGACACATAATCTTCCCCAGATAGATTTTATCCACAGTCAATAGAATGGGAAAGTTCAGGGGAGATGAGGCTAAGATGAGCCTCTGGATCACTTGTTACCGTCATGTTGTGTGACTGCTAAAGACTCCCTTGTGTTTGATAGACCCCAGAATGTGTTTGCTAACTGCCCCATAGTCCTTTATTCACTAATTTTTTCTTTTTTTTCAACATTTATTGAATATCCTATTTATCTTTTTATTTGTTCTTGATTATTGGGCACAGTTCTGTGTTAGTTTTCGATTTACTGCCTAATAAAATGCCAAAAACTTAGTGGCTTTAAAACAACACACATTTATGATTTCATAGTTCTATAGCTCAGAAGTCTGCCAGTGGGCTAAAACCAAATGTTAGTAGGGCTACGTTTCTTCCTTGAAGTTCTAGGAGAGAATCTGTTTCTTTGCTTTGTCCAGCTTCTAGAGGCTCATATCCCTTGACTTGGGGCTTCTTTCATCTTCAAAGCCAAGAGCATAGAATTTCTCTGACCCCCTTTGCCTGTTTATGTCTCCTTCTGGACGCCCTTCCTATTGTTTTTTCCACTTTTGAGGACCCATGTAATGACTTTGGGTCTACCCGGCTAATCCAGGAACTCTCCCCATCTTAAGATCACCTGAAGAGCAACCTTAATTCTTTTTGTCATGTCATGTCACATATTCACAGGTTCTAGGGATTAGAACATGGACCTCTTTGGGAGGCCATTATTCTGTTTTACCACATGATCCCTTGGAATCTTCTTCTTGTCTTTCTTTACTGGGTGACACGAAACCCTGATTTCTTTTTCCCCCCCCTCTAGATGTTTCTCTAGAGGAGTTGATCTCTTTTCTGTGGTCCCCTCACCCCATCCTTCATCCCTTCTGCACCCCACACACTGAGCTGACTCCCAGGCCCGACATTTTTGGTCTATTTTTCCCTTCATCTGTTATCTACCACAGTTGTGCATTTTAAAAGCATCTAATCCTTTGTGTTTGGGCAAGCAACCCTATTAACTTCTTCATGATGTTGAGAGTTGCATAGTTACAATGTAGAGAGTTAATCACAGTGAGTGATTCTAAAGAGCCCTCCTGTGGTTTTTAGCTATAGGAAAAGACAGATATTGCCTTTCTGTGTGGTGTTATGCTGTAATTGCAACTGTTCTTAAAATTTCGGTGCTAGCTCATTCGTTGCTTTATTTTTCCATTAGCTTTACCACAGTAAAAACAATGTTAGAGATGGATTATGAGGAAGGATTTACAGGATCAGAGAGTATAAGAAAAAATGCACGTTATCATTTTACATTTTTACAAGGTGTGCAAAGTACTTAGAATCAAGGGGATTCTCTCTGTATTTAAAGGACAGGTTAAGGGGCACCTGGGTGGCTCAGTGTGTTAAAGCCTCTGCCTTCGGCTCAGGTCATGATCCCAGGGTCTTGAGATTGAGCCCCATGTCAGGCTCTCAGCTCAGCAGGGAGCCTGCTTCCCCCCCCCACCCCCGCCTGCCTCTCTGCCTACTTGTGATCTATGTCTGTCAAATAAATAAATAAAATCTAAAAAAAAAAAAAGAAAGGACAGGTTAATAGAGAAAAAATTTTAAAGAGAAAATGCCATCCAAATAAATTATTATTATTATTATTAATTATTTAAAGATTTTATTTATTTATTTGAGAGAGAGAAAGGTAACATGAGTTAGGGGGAGGGTCAGAAGGAGAAGCAGACTCCCCACTGAGCATGGAGCCCAATGTGGGCCTCAATCCTGGGACCCTGAGATCATGACCTCAGCCAAAGTCAGACACTCAATTGACTAAACCACCTAGGTGTCCCCAAATAAACTCTTAATTATGGGAAAACAGTAAAGAAGCTTTTAGCTTACACTTAAACATAACAACGTAGGTGAAAATTTCACCAAAAAATCATAAAAACCTATTGAGTTCATGGCAGAGGAGAATTTCAGTGGTATGAAAATTCTTTGTTATACAATTTAGGTATTTTATTTAATTCTATCAGGAATCTAAATTTACTATAAATGGGAAAATGACCTAACGTCACACTGATAGATACCCACTTTCTGTAATAGCAACCTAACCCATTTGGTTATAGTCTATTTTAATTATGGTTAAAACTTATTTTCCTTTACTTTTCATTCCACAGGCAAAGAACTATTCATTTTTTTTTTAAGATTTTTTTTACTTATTTATTTGTTTGACAGACAGAGATCACAAGCAGGCAGAGAGTCAGGCAGAGAGAGAGAGAGAGAGAGAAGGAAGCAGGCTTCCCGCTGAGCAGAGAACCTGATGCGGGACTCTATCCCAGGAGCTTGAGTCTTAATTTTGTTGTGGACAGACATTAAAGGTACCTAGAAATATTTAGATTTTCCTTTTATAATAAACCAGTTTTAAGGTTCTCTAAAATGTATAATAAGATTTCACTGAAAACTAATAAATCAGGAAAAGTGATAATATGTACTTTCATGGCTTTTGAAAATTTTCCTTTTTATAAAACATGTCAGGATATCAGCAGAAATGATGTACCTATGGTAACAAGTACTGGATGAAGGAAGTAGAGCTGGTTTTGTTTCTTTGATGACTTTCAGGCTAAATTAACTACCTCTGAGACTAAAGCCAGGTTTCATAACCAGAAGTGGAAGGATAGAAAGTTTTTAATGGACTTACAGCGCATTTTGCCAATAAATAGCAGTTTGGAAAGGAGCTAAGTTAAACCTTCAAAATGGACTGTCTCAGTATGACCTCTCAGAAACCTACCCACTTGCTTTTGCCCCTCCAGCAAATGAGTTCTATTTGCTGTGGGTGGTGGTTGGTGTTTGATGTTATGGAAGTTTGAAATCCTGAAGGAACTAGAGAACTGTTGGAGCAATCTGTGTTATTAGATTTGTTTTTTCTCCTAAAGATCAAAACTGAGCTATGGATTTATGACCAGCTCTCTTAGGCACTCAGGTGGATTTGTTTTTGCTTGGCTGGCTCAGTTTAGTAGTTGGAATTACAACATGGTAATATACTACATTTTTAAAAAAGATTTTATTTATTTATTTCACAGAGAGAGAGATCACAAGTAGGCAGAGAGGCGGGCAGAGAGAGAGGGGGAAGCAGGCTCCCTGCTGAGCAGAGAGCCCGATGCCGATGTGGGGCTCAATCCCAGGACCCTGAGACCATGACCTGAGCCAAAGGCAGAGATTTAACCCACTGAGCCACCCAGGCACCCCTAGAGTACCTTTTAAAAGCATCTGAGTAACTAAAACACTTCTGCAAATCTCAGTGCTCCTGAAGTTCCAAATCAGTCATTTATAATTTGCTTGTAACATTGGCAACACATTCAATTGATGAATATTTACATCCAGCAGATCTAATGTGCTTCTTTACAAGTGTAATATATTAGGAAGAGAAATACTTTTTTTAAAAAAAATTTTTATTTTTTATAAACATATATTTTTATCCCCAGGGGTACAGGTCTGTGAATTGCCAGGTTTACACACTTCACAGCACTCACCAAAGCATATACCCTCCCCAATGTCCATAACCCCACCCCCCTTCTCCCAACCCCCTCCCCCCAGCAACAGGAAGAGAAATACTTTTATTCAAAATCTTCTCTATCTAGTTTGAAACATGCTCAAATTTTCAGAGCCCTGGGTTGAACATGTTTCAAGTGGTCATTGACAGGTCCTAAAGTTATCAGAAATCTGGAGGCAGGAGCAAATAAGACATGATATGAAAATATATATATATATATATATATATATATGATTGAGAATGTAGTCCTTTTTTTAGGGCATTGACAGAATCTATTAAAATAGCTGGTATTTAAGAAGGAACATGAGCAGTAGGGAGAGGGGATTTTTTTTTTTTTTAATGTGTGTCTGTGTGTTATGTTGCAGTAATGAAGAATCTAACTCACATTTCCTGTAATGTCCCAAGATCGAATGTTATATGTTTGACTTTTAAAAAAGCACATGTTGAGAACAAGAAACTAACACGTATTCTATGCCAAGGAATGAGAGGGTTGAGACTTTGAGACACGCTTCAGAGAACAATGTGGGTGGGGAGTTTTTAAAATAAATTATCCACTTGCAACGTATTCAGAAAATTTTGATCAAGATAGTCCTTTGGTTTTAGTAATGCATGGGATTTTGCACTTTCTCTGAGCAATTCAAGTTTCCTTCTCAGAATCTCTTGACTGCTTATCTTGAATTGTACCATGTTACAAACTGAACATTTTATGAGCTCGAATGTAAAATGATTCTCAAAAATAAAACAGAGAAACCATTTTAGCAATAGAACTTTCTGGTTTGAGATTGAGAATTCTTATTCGATATCCCACTCAGTGGAAGAGAAAAGGCTTTCCATGTAGATAAAACTGATTCTAGGGCATCACTTTTTCATCCATGCTTAAAGCCCATATGCAAGAGGAGATGCAAAGTCAGACATAGAATTTTAAAATTAATTAATAAAAATGCCTCCTATGTATGTAATTAAAAATTCAAGAATAGAACATTGTGTTAGGTTATTTGGAGAACAGCATAGGACGCAAAAGTAATTGGTGAAAAATGAATTGGTATCAATACAAAAATAAGAATCACAAGATATCATGGATCTTATTCTAGGAACCTGATAGGTCAATGTAAATAATTTAAAACATAGGTTTACCTATTGGTTCTCTTCTAACTAACACTTTAAACTATACTTAGTATAAACCAGAGTTCTGTTAGATAAAGACCCAAGTTAGTGTAAAATGTTATAGTTTGACTAAAATAATTGGACATTTTGGATAAGTTTGTTTCTGCATACTTCTTTCTTCCACTGAAAGAAATTCCACAGAAAGAAAAATGCTTCTGGGAGTAGTAGGCAATTATATTCTTAGTTTAAATATTTACTTTAGAAAAGATGATTTGAATTTTACTCATAAATGAGTTCTGAAAGTCTTGATCTTACAACAATCAGGCATGAGTCAACATGGATTTTTGACCAAAAAAATCCCATCAAATGAATCATCGTTATAAAAGCTGAAATAATCACAGTTGTAGATATACCTCCTCTGCACGTAAAAAAAAAAACAAAAAAACAAAAAAAAACCAACATACACACAAAACCTGTCTAGACAGTTTGATTTTTGCATTCCTGGAATATAGTTGTAACGCCCAGCATTTGCTGGGCAACTACTTTATGTGATACTTTTCCAGGAACTTTTCATAGTTTCTCATTAAATTCTAAAAAAGTTATGGGGCAATTATCTTCATATTACAGTTAAAGAAAATGAGGTCTCAGAGGTTAAGTGACTTCTCCCACATCATACCGTAAATGGCAGAGGGTGAGCTGGAATATAAGCATCTTTTCCTGAAGACACTGTTCTTTGCCTCACCTTCAGCTGTCTTCCCAAGGTCAAAGATAGCACTGGCTCTTAGGATGACCAGCTGTTCCAGGATTGCCAGGAAAGAGGGATTCCAAGAATATGGGACTTTTAATGCTAAACTTGAGAAGGTCTACGGAGTTAGTTTCTTTTTTTTTTTTTTTAATATAATTTTTTATTTTTTATAAACATATATTTTTATCCCCAGGGGTACAGGTCTGTGAATCACCAGGTTTACACACTTCACAGCACTCACCAAAGCACATACCCTCCCCAATGTCCATAATCCCACCCCCTTCTCCCAAACCCCCTCCCCCCAGCAACCCTCAGTTTGTTTTGTGAGATTAAGAGTCACTTATGGTTTGTCTCCCTCCCAATCCCATCTTGTTTCATTGATTCTTCTTGTACCCACTTAAGCCCCCATGTTGCATCACCACTTCTTCATATCAGGGAGATCATATTATAGCTGTCTTTCTCTGCTTGACTTATTTCACTAAGCATGATATGCTCTAGTTCCATCCATGTTGTCGCAAATGGCAAGATTTCATTTCTTTTGATGGCTGCATAGTATTCCATTGTGTATATATACCACATCTTCTTGATCCATTCATCTGTTGATGGACATCTAGGTTCTTTCCATAGTTTGGCTATTGTGGACATTGCTGCTATAAACATTCGGGTGCACGTGCCCCTTTGAATCACTACGTTTGTATCTTTAGGGTAAATACCCAATAGTGCAATTGCTGGGTCATAGGGCAGTTCTATTTTCAACATTTTGAGGAACCTCCATGCTGTTTTCCAGAGTGGCTGCACCAGCTTGCATTCCCACCAACAGTGTAGGAGGGTTCCCCTTTCTCCGCATCCTCACCAGCATCTGTCATTTCCTGACTTGTTAATTTTAGCCATTCTGACTGGTGTGAGGTGATATCTCATTGTGGTTTTGATTTGTATTTCCCTGATGCCGAGTGATACGGAGCACTTTTTCATGTGTCTGTTGGCCATCTGGATGTCTTCTTTGCAGAAATGTCTGCTCATGTCCTCTGCCCATTTCTTGATTGGATTATTTGTTCTCTGGGTGTTGAGTTTGCTAAGTTCTTTATAGATTCTGGACACTAGTCCTTTATCTGATATGTCGTTTGCAAATATCTTCTCCCATTCTGTCAGTTGTCTTTTGATTTTGTTAACTGTTTCCTTTGCTGTGCAAAAGCTTTTGATCTTGATGAAGTCCCAATAGTTCATTTTTTCCCTTGCTTCCCTTGCCTTTTGCGTTGTTCCAAGGAAGATGTTGCTGCCGCAGAGGTCGAAGAGGTTGCTGCCTGTGTTCTCCTCAAGGATTTTGATGGATTCCTTTCGCACATTGAGGTCCTTCATCCATTTTGAGTCTATTTTTGTGTGTGGTGTAAGGAAATGGTCCAATTTCATTTTTCTGCATGTGGCTGTCCAATTTTTCCAGCACCATTTATTGAAGAGGCTGTCTTTTTTCCATTGGACATTCTTTCCTGCTTTGTCGAAGATTAGTTGACTGTAGAGTTGAGGGTCTATTTCTGGGCTCTCTATTCTGTTCCATTGATCTATGTGTCTGTTTTTGTGCCAGTACCATGCTGTCTTGATGATGACAGCTTTGTAATAGAGCTTGAAGTCCGGAATTGTGATGCCACCAACGTTGGCTTTCTTTTTCAATATCCCTTTGGCTATTCGAGGTCTTTTCTGGTTCCATATAAATTTTAGCATTATTTGTTCCATTTCTTTGAAAAAGATGGATGGTACTTTGATAGGAATTGCGTTAAATGTGTAGATTGCTTTAGGTAGCATAGACATTTTCACAATATTTATTCTTCCAATCCAGGAGCATGGAACATTTTTCCATTTCTTTGTGTCTTCCTCAATTTCTTTCATGAGTACTTTATAGTTTTCTGAGTATAGATTCTGTGTCTCTTTGGTTAGGTTTATTCCTAGGTATCTTATGGTTTTGGATGCAATTGTAAATGGGATTGACTCCTTAATATCTCTTTCTTCTGTCTTGCCGTTGGTGTAGAGAAATGCAACTGATTTCTGTGCATTGATTTTATATCCTGACACTTTACTGAATTCCTGTATAAGTTCTAGCAGTTTTGGAGTGGAGTCTTTTGGGTTTTCCACATATAGTATCATATCATCTGCGAAGAGTGATAATTTGACTTCTTGATGAAGTCCCAATAGTTCAATTTTGCTTTTGTTTCCTTTGCCTTTCGAGACGTATCTTGCAAGAACTTGCTGGTGGCCAAGGACAAAGAGGTTGTTGCCTGCGTTCTCCTCTTGGATTTTCATGGATTCCCGTGTCACGTTAAGTCTTTCATCCATTTTGAGTTTATCTTTGTGTATAGTGAAAGAGAATGATCCAGTTTCATTCTTCTGCATGCTCCCTGATTATGTAAAATATATGTAAGTCATATCATTTAAATGTATTATGTGCACTTCAAGGTAGTCAACTAGGGTCTTTAAGAGTAGAAGATTACCAATTGAGGAGTCTTGGCAATGGCCTGAAAAGATTAATCTGCTTTTACATGAAAGGGCTCCCTCTGAAATGTAAATTTCAAATGAAAGAAATTATACCTTTTTAATTTTGCTGTCCAGAGACCGACATACATTTTGGATATATGCCTTTTAAATACAGTACAACTCCACTGCCATCTGCCATATCCACTTCATTGTGTCAGTGATTCAGAACATTGATTGACCTAATAAGTCATTCTACTCTTGGTTAATCAAGAGAAGTTACAATTGTTATAAGGAGGCGTGGTGTGGTAGTATGCACAGAAAGCAGCTGGGTTTTAACAACAATGAAAGTGTACAGGTGTAAAAACAATAAACAGAGGGACGGATTTGAAGGAATCTGCAACCTCATTGCTTAGCTTCTTTTCTGTTGGTTTATAATGACAAGTTACCTAACATAACAATATTAGTAATTAATAACAATAATAATAATTATTATTAGAAAATTTTAATAAACACCAAGAATTATGTTGAACAGATTAATAATAATTATTACTTGAATTTAAAGGTTGTGATCAATTTTGTGAAATATGACCAAAAACGTGAAATAGTGACAAATGCTATTAAACGTATTTCTTTTGGTTGACTATTTAATATGGCCTATTACAATAGGGCAATAATTCTGCAAAACACCAAGGCAAGGTGTTATCTGTCTCTTTGAAGGTGTTATGTTGGGAAAAATCAACAGGTCTTTGCTGATATTAGAGCTTTACATTTTCTAAGAAGCTTCTGATCCTCTAAACTAATTTCCAAATATCTTCTTAGTCATTATATTAGAAATGATGCAGTGATCTTTGAAAATGCAGGAAGTCTTTCTAGAATGTTGACCTTAGAACATTTTGGGTCAGTATTGCTGAACTATCCATCTTGGGATCTAGGCATCGGGGTGCCCTTAATGAAGAATACTTAAGTATGTCTAAGACGTTTGGGAAGAACACCACAAGCCAAGAGCTGAATTCAGTGACAAAGGTCCAACTTCTTTGCTTGCTTGTATTATATTCCTCTGTCCTGAATATAGCTTTTTGTGATAAAGGTATTCCTTTATCCCTTGAGTAATAGGAAGCAACTTCCCAGAAAGCTGATTATGAAGGTCACTAAAGAGCCAGAGGAGTAAATTCAAAGTTTGGTGCCAGTTAACTCAGCTTTCTACAAGACACACTCTAGATAATTGTTAATATATAATAATTAATATAATAAAAAATAATAAATTGCCTCTCTCTCTCTCTCTCTCTCTGGGAACTGGGGGAGGGCTTCTCCTGTTCCTGTTCAATTTGGAACATAGGTGTGATGCTTGGGGATGAGGCAGCTATTTTGTGACCATAATGATATTAGAATCTTGGGAGAAAAAAAAAGACATATATCATTTTTTTTTGTTTGGAGCTTTGGTGCTTGTAAGTGCAGCTTATATACTATAATTACAGGTAGTATCACCAGCTCTAAGACCTGGTGATAGTTATCAGCCGCTCAAATTCTGAAGTGAAATATGGCATGCACATGATTCATGTATGAGTGTTTCCAGACTTTCATTTTCCTTTGCCTGCCAAGAGGATTCTGATTTCTGTCGGTCAGAAAGGCTGTCTCTGCAGCCTTTGAGGAGAGCTGCATTGATAGAAGGATTCTTTTTGTCAGACACAAGGATGATGACAGAAAGAACAATAGTTTTGCAGGTAGGTCAGGAAGAAAAGTTTCTTTTTTTCTGTTTTTCAGGGATTGTGTATTAAAGAGATATGAGAGCAGCGGTGGCATGTGAGGAAAGTGGTTATAAGGTTCAAAAGGCCCACATTTGGCAGGTACTGACGGTTTAGAAACTTGATGCTATCTAGCCCCAGCGTGTCTTGCCTTTCTAACATAGAGTCTGGAAAACAAGGTGCTCAATGTCTTGAGCCTCTTTGTAGGTAGGAGGGCCATTAAGCAATATTCTGCCTAGAAAGATAGAGGATAAAATATATAGGGAGGCAAAAATTACATTTCTGAATAGAGCCTTGCTAGGAGAAAACTCTTGATCCATTTCCTGTTATCCCTCTAGAATATGGAATATCTTGCAAACATGATGATGAAAGAGCTTTACCTTTCGTGGATGGCGAGATGGGAGAGAAAAGGAGTCCCATGGTGCATCTCCTGCACTGAAATGGGACTGCCGACCTGCGGCCATTGTGAAGTGAAAAATAAGAGAAAAGGAAAATCTCATGTATCAGATAGGGGCCTGACAGACACAAGAGGTGGACTCAGAAGTCTTTAAAATTGTTTCATGAAGAGACGCTTAGCAGGGATGTGGGGGAGGTAAAGAAGATGTGTTGGTCAGGATTCTTCAGAGAAATAAAACCAATCGGTTCTCTTTCCTTTCCTCCTCTCTCCAGCCACCCGTTTCCCTTTCTTCCCTCCTTCTTCCCCCTCCCTCGTTCTTTTCCCCTTTCTTCCTTTCCTTCCCTTTTTCTTGGAAGCCGTTTATGTGATTATGGAGACTGGCAAGTCTAAAATCTGCGGGACTGACGTCTCAGTCCCGGTCCAAAGGCCAGCAGGTTTCTATAGAGCCAAGAAGAGCTGATGATTTCGCTGGAGTGTCATCAGGCAGGAGGATTTTGTCTTCGTTGGGGAAGAGTCAGCCTTTCTGTTCTATCCAGGTCTTCCACTGGATTGGATCCGGCCCACCCGCATTAGGGAGGACAATCTGCTTTACTTGGTCTACCAATGTAACCGTTAATCTCATCCAAAAACTCCTTCGCAGACACACTCAGTAATGTCTGACAATGCATCTGGCTACCCCATGGCCCATGCAAGTAGACAAATGAGATCAACCGAGGAACACAGGAACAAACGAGATGGTACAACACCCAGGGATTAGAAACAGTGGGATTCTGATATGTTAAGGGAGGGAACAGTACTCAGAGGAGCCAGAACTTGAGTCAGAGAAGAGGTGCTACCTCATATGACCCGTGACTACAAAGGAAAGAAACTCTGCCAGAACTATAGCTGTGCAAGTAAGGGGGTGGGGGTGGAGATTATGGGAAATAATAAATACATGATCCTGTCTCTTCCTGCCTAAGCCAGAGGGTACAGCTTGGATGACGCTGTCCATGCAGGTCAGACTCCTGGGACACAGAGCAGCTCAGAGACTGGTGCAAGTAGGGAGATTAAGATTAACCAGAACACTTCAGTAATTTAAGCCATTCTGTAAATAATGACTTCATTATTTACAGAACTAGCTTCATTAAATTAGTTTAAAAAAGCCAATGTAGTGTAATTCAGCCACTCAGTCACATGTGTTCCTTGATACAGAAGGTGACAAATGAATTTTTTGGTTGCTGGACTTTGTGTCCTTGATTGAAATGCTATTCAGATCGGACCATTCAGATGATGCTTTATGTGTTTGCCAACTAAGGCATACTTCAGTCTGGTTTGCCAGGAACAAACTGGAATACAGTGGTTTGCCTTATTATTTATATATTAAAAGGTTTGCACATACTTCTTAAATTTTCCTCATTGGAATAATACAAGTAACAAATATAAATTAAAAAGTCACATGTGGTTTTTGAGAATCATTAAATTAGTGCCAGATTCTCACTAAAGGAACATGGAAAAAATATTTAAATGATACTGATTTTAGGGGAACCAAAGTATCACTTTCTCTTGTTCTGGTGTTGGATGGAAGGTTCTAGCTAATGCCTACTTTATGGACTGAGGCATTCTAACATTGATTGAGTCAGTTTGGGATTGTGGTTGGGTGACTTATGACCCAGCTTTCCTGGAGTTGACTAAGGCAGACATTCAGTTCAGTTGCGGAAATCATCCCATGGGGCAGTATCTGGATGTCCTGGGACTCCAGCTTCTTCCCGCAGGCCTTGGTGTTTGGCTGAGGAAGGAGAAGGTAGCAGCTCGAATTTATATGACGCAGACCTTATCAGGGTTGAGAGTGCTGGCTTTTCTGCTCTTGGAGAAGTCAGATTATTTTCAGTGCTACCACCAAGTGGTTTATCTGCAGGGTAGGCAAATATTTACATCGAATGAGCCATTGACTCCTAATTCCTATTTGACTCAGGCTTATCTGACTCTGCTCTGACTAAAGCCAAGTATCTTTTAAACATGTGGGTGTGGCAGTCCAGGAGAAAAACAAGCCAAGGATCTGAATTGCACAGAGAAAAATAACAAGGCAACTGACCCAAACTTGGCAACATTTACATTGTTATTAAATAGCACTGACTCATTATAGCTGTGGTCATTTCCAAGTGGCCAGAAGGATTGGGTGAAGTAACAGGAATCCCACAGTGTGTGACCATCACCTACATTGGATTGGTATGGCTCCTGGAATGCTTTAAACCTGTCTCAAATACACAAATGCATGTTCCTTTGGGATATCAAGGCTCAGCAGCACATAGAGACCCCTGTATCCTGGAGAGCTTAGGTTTTTAAATAGACCATCATATTAGCATGGTCTAGATTCTGAGAACTGGATGTTCTGTTAAGGATAGTATACCAGTTGGAGGATTCACAGCGTGTACCTCCTTTATGGTGAAATGGTCGGTGGGTAGAGTTCTGTGACTATTGAGATAATCATGGAATTTTGACCAACTGTAGTCACTACAAATTATATGGATCACTGGGGATTTTCTTTTAAACTGTATTTTCTTTTTCATCTTGTTGCATTTTTAATTTTTGAGTTGTTATCATGAAAACCCACTACTTTCTGCATGGGTATGAAAAGCATGATTATTTGCTAATTGTTCAGAGCTTTTGGTTGGTATTACATGTATAGGCCATATATGGTATTTGTTTATTTATATATTATTTACTTATTTTATTTTTATTTTACATAAACTCTACCCCCATTGCGAGGCTTGAGCTCATCACCTCCAGATCGAGAGTGGCATGTTCCACTGGCTGAGCCAGCCAGGTGCCTCAGGGTAAGGCATTTAGATCTCATTGCTCCACCTCAACATCAAGCTGTCATCTAGAAATAACTGAAGCAAATCAATTATTTTCTGTTCAATCTCTTGAGAACACACAGAGAGAATACATTCATAATGTCCTGTTAAGTGTCTTAGAAATCTTTCCCCACATTTTGGTTATCTGTGCTATGTAACAAACCGCCCCAAATTTAGCTGCTTAACATCAATAACTGGGTTGATGAGATCAGCTGGATGGTAGTTTTCTTCTCATGCTGTTGGCAGCATTTGGAAACTCATTTGGCTGGAACACCCAAGATGGCTCATTCACGGGGCTGTCAGCTGTGAGCTCAACTGAGATGTTTCATCAGAATGTCTTGGGTTCTCTTCATTTTGGCCACTCTCTGAGGTTGGGCTTCCCACAGCATGGCAGCCAGGTTCAAAGAGGGAATGTTCTAAAATTGTGTAAGAGGCCATGGCAGATCTCTCCCGCTCGGCTTTGGAAGTTACACTGTATCACTTCTGTCACATTCTATTGGCCAAAGCAGGTCACAGATTCAAAGAACAAAAGAAGACTCTCCCTGTTGGTAGGTGTAGTGGCAACATTTGTGGCAACATCTTATCTGTGATGGCTGGTCTTTCTTAATATCTCCCCCACATGGCTGCTGCTTCCAAATTTTTCTCCTCTCTCACACTGTGTCCAGACTTGCCTTTTTCCAACTCTGTCTCTCACATTGTTTCTTTCACTTCCCCCTTCCTTCCTTTCCAAACCTATGAAATTCATTCCTCAAGTATACCTCTGCTCTTTCCAGTGCTGACTCGGCTAGACTTTCAGTTCATCGGGTATTTCGTCTTTACTCACTTATGTTGGTGTTCATAATGTTAGTTTTTCAGGATTAATGACATAATACTTCTTAATGGGAACAAGCAGGAGTGGAGAGTGGTTGTGATTTTAAATTTTGTTTCTATTCTATGCTTAGGAGACACAGAGCATAATGGGAATTGATTCTGGTTTAATCGCAAATGACGTCAGTGGATTTTTAGCGTGTGACACTAGAGGAAGTCCAGCAGAGAAGATATTTGACTCAGGACTGAGTCCTGGGGATTACCTGAGGCACATCTTGATGAGATGGATGGCAATGGTATTTGTTGGGTACCATGTTAACTTAAAGAGCGATGCTGCTGGTCCTAGAGAAGTCCTAAAGAGTTTAATTGTGACTTGAGACATTTGAGGAGTAGCTCCCTTGCAGAACTTAGTTTCTTGAACTTTAGACAATGAACTTTAAGAAAATAAACTTTTCAGCAGGTCTGTCCCTAGTATTGTCTCCAGAACAAGAGTGCAAATTTAGGCCTACAAACCATGTCTATTAAAAAATTATAATACAAGTGAGTAATCTATTAAATAAAATTTGTTGTGTTCTCCTCCCTTAACAAATATACTTTTATATTGACCTGGGAGGCTGGGCACAAATTCCTAATTCTCATAATTCTCAGAGTTCCACGCTAAAATGTGACATCTTGGTATTTTAAGACATGGCCTGCTTCCCTTTCTCCCTTACTACCAGAACTCTCTTGGACTAAGAGGGATCTCAGCGAATATGTGTGGGCACTTCAAAGCTGTATCCATTGTTCCTAAATACAGCAGCCCCTTAGTAACCCCTCTGCTCTGAGAGATGCGAATGACCAGTGCCATCTGCTTTCAGGAGGCACACATGGCCAAGAGTTTCATTCTGGCCTTGGAAGCAGGCTTAGTGATGTCTGTGTAAGGAATTCCAGGGTCCCAGATACATAGAGCCTGGTTCGTAAGTGGAGGTGTAGGTTCTGCATGAGCAAGTTTGGTTCCATGAGCTTCTTGACTTGGGAAGGCCATGGTAAGAAGGGTCCAGAATGAGCCTGCTAAAACATAGGTCATGGTGTAGGGGCCTCATCCAGGTCAAGAGCAACACCACTTTTAGCCATGGGTGTGCAAACATTCAGCCTATTTCTTCCCACCGGTACAGCAGTCAGAATTCTTTCATTGTGGACATCCTCAAAGGAATGAGACCATTGGGGGTTGGATTGGAGAGTGAATGGATGGAATATGCAGAGGTGAGTGAGAGAATGAAGGGGGCTGAGCTGCCTGTGGACTTCTGCTGGGAGGGAATTGGGGACTGAGTCAGTGCGGAGGCATGGGACAGGACCATGTGACCTCGGTAGCATATGGTTCTTGTCCAATGAAGCCACCTTAGGTAGATGGCCTTCCTGGGACTCTAAGGGTTTAGATTTTTGAAACAGCATAGTAATCATAGAACACCCATGTGTAAGCTGTACATATGAAGTCCAAAATATTGAATAGTTTTTTTTAAAGGCATTTCAAGCAGTCTTTCCTGCCTGGAGATTAAAGGTTCTGTACTGGATGTCCTGAACCCCCTTTCAGTCTTGACCTGATTCAGTTTCTTTGGGACTGCTTTCTGTGTATACATATGGGTAATTGTTTATATCTGGAACTTTATGAATCATGGTTTATGCAGGTTCCCATCATCAGATATATATTTAAGTTAATCTGAAGAATGGTTCCTAGTCATTTTGTGTGTGTGTGTGTGTGTGTGCACATGTGCGAGAAGGGTTGTGGTTTGGACCTCTGGAATTCACCACCATTCAATCATTTCCTAAAGCTCAAGACTTCCTTCTGCCTACTGATAACACTGTCAGTGCCATGTTAGACTAAAGTACAGGTGCAGATTAAGTGAGGATTTTTTTGGGGACAGGGGAGAGAGAGTGAGTTGAGAGGGGGAGAGGGAGAGGGAGAGAGAGAATCCCAAGCAGGCTCTACGCCCAGCGTGGAACCTGATACGGGGTTCACCACCCCGAGATCATAACTGAGTCTAAATCAAGTGTCAGATGCTTGACTGATTGAGCCACCCCAGCTTTCCGGTGAGCCATTCTGAAGGTTACAGCAGCATACTATACATGGGGAGCTGGTCTTCAGAACTGAATATGGGTTATCTTTTTTTTTTTTTTTTTTCTTCTGTTGTCCCTAAGTATTGTGTAGTCCATAAAACTTGACCTTCTGCAACTCAGGCTGGCTTCAGTTTTTAACTAAATTTTTTTTGTGACTCCAGGACTACCACTGAGGTCAAGGTTGTGCATGTTGGATCATCAGGGATTTTTCTTTTTCTTTTTGGGAAAATGGACTGTGGGGCTGGAAAAGGGATGGAAAGCCAGTCATGTGTGTTTGTGTGTTTGTTCATGTGAATGTGCACACATGTATGTACATACTTGGGTGCCATGAAGCTGCACCTGGAATCAATCAGGGAAATTCAGGGTGGGGTTGAGGAAGGAACTATCTCCCAGGCTTGCAGAGTATTAGGAAATACAGAGTTTTCAACATGGGAGAGAATGGGCTGCACATAGCAGTTCCCCTGGGAAATTAAAACTCAATAAAAGAATCAGAACATATTCCTTCTCTTAGTTTTATACTTTTTCCCCTTTATTTGGATATGAAAGGGTAGAAAAGAGAAAATTCTTTTTATTTTGCAATTTACAGCTCCCCAAAAGTCAGGGTATATGAGGTAGTCATGTATTTATTGAATCTAAAACAATAAAATTTTTCTGATTGAAAATATATCCCAGTCAGCACGAAATGGTGTTGTAAGTTCGTACCATTTGCCTCACTTCACTGGGTTATGAGGCAGATTTAAAAAAATTCTGGCAAAAACAGAAATATTGGGGCGCCTGGGTGGCTCAGTGGGTTAAGCCTCTACCTTCGGCTCAGGTCATGATCCCAGGGGCCTGGGATCGAGTCCCACATAGGGCTCTCTGCTCAGCAGGGAGCCTGCTTCTCCTCATCTCTCTCTCTGTCTGTCTCTCTGCCTATTTGTGATCTCTCTCTCTGTCAAATAAATAAATAAAATCTTTAAAAAAAAAACCAGAAATATTATCTGAGAAAAAATTCAACCACTGTTATCTCTTAGAAAGGATTGCTTTTTTATTTCAGATTGAGTAGAATGAGCCAGACAGCAAAAGTACATTTTATACAGATTCCGGGGAGGGGATCTGAGATGGGGAAGAGGCAGGTCTGGGTGTAATATTATTCAGAGGACTTTGAGTTACCAGGGACTGGCTTGTGTGCATTGGGGACCTGGAAGGAACAGGTGAAGGTACTTCAAAGAAAACAAAGAATAGAACCAAGTTTTGACTTTATAATTTTTTCCGGAGTAAACCCTGCATGTTTATTTATTGTCTTTCACAAATAGTTATTAGTGCTTTCTGTATGCCAATTATTACAAGCTATTTAGCAATATTAACTGCTTTAAACCTCAAACGATGAGGTGGTTACGATGAGTACTGCCCTTAACGTACAGGTGAGGACGCGGAAGAAGGGAGGCTATTTGCCCAGGTGCTGTCAGTAGCCATGGCTTAAATCTTGGTGCTTTGTCTCTGACTCCGCAGTCTTACCACTCCGCAAATGGCCCACCATGCATGGACAGTACAGTCATTATGCATGTCAGGGTTCCTAGAGAAGCAGATTGTGTTCACCCCTCCACCTTAATTTTTCCTTTAGAAAATCTGAGGATGACGATGTATCTTGATGGTTTTAGAGTTGCTTTCAGTCTTATTCTTCTCTAGTTACCATCTTTCCATGCAGGCATGACATTCTTCCCTGGTTCATTCATTCCTGTGCACAGCAAGGCGTGCTGCTCCCTTCTGTAGTCTAGATTTAAAAGCTGAAGGCAGAAGGGCTTGTGGGCTCTCTCACAGTGCTTCTGCTTATAAGAGATGAGTATTTCTAGGAAAGATAAACTAGAAACTATAATTCAGTAGTTTTATTTAGCACTTACTACATGGTAGGTATTATGTTGTGTACATTGCCAGGATTTGTCCATTTAATGCTTACTTCAAACGTCAGAAGTAGCTACTGTTACTGCCTTCATTTTATGAATGAGAAAGCAGGGTTAGGAAAGTAAAAGCAGCAGAATAAAAACCAGCAAAAACAGAAAAAAACACCTCGAAATTAGATTTAAACCAATGCTCAGACTGTGTGCCTAGAATCCTGGATTTGGCTTTATTACTGTAGATGCCATAAAATAGCACATAAGCAAGCTATAGGTAAGCATTAATTGATGCAAAAACAAGACCTTAATTTAGAATATAAATTAGTTTTTTCAGTTTAAATTTTTTATCTTCTTTTTTTAGTTCATTGATTTTTTTAAAAAAATTAAAGTCTTAAATATATACAGAAAGTGTATATACCCTAAAGTATATTACTCACTGGGTTTTTACCAACTGATCACTCCCTTGTAATCAGCACTCAGATCAAGAACAATATGGTTAATATCCAGAGACTTCTTTTTTCCCCTTCTAGGCACTATCCCTCAATTCTCAGGAATAACCACTATCTTGACTCAGGGATAACCATTATCTTGACTATCTTGACTACTACAGCATTGGTTGCGTTTACCTGCTTTTGTTCTTCATATAAATAGAAGCATATAGTTTTATACTTTTGTCTTGGGCTTTTTTCGCTCAAATTACATTTGTGAGATTCGTCCATGCAGCTAATTTTACCTTGTCATCTTATTGTTTTACACTGTGGAAATATACTATAATCTACTCATTCTACTATCGACAGGCATTTGATTAGTTTCAGTTTGGGGCACTTGCAAACAGTTCTATCTTAAATATGCTAGTACATGTCTTTTAGGGACCATATATTAGCTATTTTTATTAATTATTATGTGTGCTAGAGACACTGCAGCATAATGGCTTAGTCAGAAAGAGGTTAAGAAGAAGATTTGGGGTTATTAGCATGTATGGAAAACTAATGTCAAGAGTGAGAAAGTATGGCAAAGCATAAATAAAAAAAATTAGATCTCGGTA
The DNA here is from genome assembly GCF_022355385.1 of Mustela nigripes. NCBI lineage: Eukaryota > Metazoa > Chordata > Mammalia > Carnivora > Mustelidae > Mustela > Mustela nigripes. The sequence goes on along the minus strand of NC_081558.1, from coordinate 200,928,751 downwards.
GAGCTGGCCATTAGTTCTCTGGGTCAAACCATGTTGTGAATCTGTGCATTTAAAAAATCAGAAGCACTCCATAACTCACAGATAAAAGAAGACCTGGGATGTTAGGCTGTGGGAGGATTCTGCTGGAGTTTCTAGAAGGATGAGAGGTGTGATGGGTCAAACCATGTCTTGTGAACCTTTGCCTTTAAAAAATCAGAAGCACTCTATAAATCCCAGATAAAAAGAGGACCAAGTATGTTAGGCCATGGGAGGATTCTGCTAGAGCTTCTAGAAGGAGGAGAGGTGTGCTAGTGCCTCCGCGTTGAGGCTGTGATTACCCAGAGCAGATTCTACATAGTCATTCAAGAGGTGTACTCGTTTTTCAGGGCCACATCTGAGTTAGGAGGAAGAGTCTGTCAAGACTCACCAGCCCACTCTCCACAGAACAAAGGGTTTAGTGGCGAACAGGATGAGCAATTTTAAACAAGAACAATTGGTAAGGAGTATATGACTATGGTCCAATAATAATCACAGTTGGATACAGTCTGCATGTATATCACATGGGAATAAACAACATAATGGGAAATAGGGCATGATGTGATTCTGAATGTGATTTTAATGTCCAGGGAGAAATTGGATATTAACAGGTTCTTCTAGGTGAAGGTTACAACTTGGAAGAGAAAGAGGATATGGATAGAGAATAGTTGGAGATCCAGATATTACCAAAATGTACGATTTGAGCTTTAGAGTCTTCAGCTGCTCATAAGAGACAGAGTTGAAATGGTAAGTGCTGGGAAAAATATGTAGGTCAGATTTGTTGACCTGATAAAATTAGCTTTACATTTATTTGAAGGGGTGGGGGAAACATTCAGCTCCAACTCAGAAGCTAAATAGTGTGCTTTTGACTAACTATGCACAAAAATAAATGGCAGCAGAAATGGGGGTAATTTTGCCCAAATCAGAGCATTAAAGATGGACATGCCATCTTTGAGAAGGTAGAGCAGGCAGTGCGACTGTCAGTGAAATGTATTGTTAACAGACACCTTAGAGATTATCTGGTCCAATCTGCACATTTTATAGATAATTAAAATGGAAACGTGAAGAGGCTGAATCAGGCTTTCAGGTCAGGCTGTCTGGGTTCAAACTGCAGCTATCAGATAGACTCCCTGTGTCCAGTTTTCATTTGTAAATCAGGATAATAATTACATCTATCTCAGAATTGTTTTGAAGATTAAATGACATAATCTATGTAGTGCTTAATGAGTGTCTGACATAGAGTAAGAGTTAGCTACTGGTTTTCAGTGACTCACAGTGTATTAGCAGTAGCGTGGTAACTGAATTTCCACAGCTTGTTAGCAGTAGACTTGCAACTAGACCCCAAGTCTAGCAGGTTCTCAAATTTCCAATTTAACATCAACCAGCCACATCACACTGTTGTGCATTGCTGCCATTTCAGAAACCCTGTTTCTTTGCTCTGAGTCCAGAACCAGTTTTGGGGCAGACATGACAGGCAGATGAGACCAAAAACAATCAATTCTTTTACTCCTTAGAAGTGGATTGGAGGTTATGACTTAGATATAGGACTGAATATAACTGATATAACTGAATTCCTGCCCAATTTACTTGCCATCACCTCCCACTTACCCTAATTTGAACTTTGGTGGAGCACACAGAAGGGGAAAATCTATCAGCAACTAAGACTGCTATCTTGCTGGGATAGGAAAGAAAATACAACAGAGGGGGAGAAAGAAAAAGATTTCAAATCCCTCTTGTGTAGAAATTTTGAAATATTAGTTCTATTCAGTCAAGAAATATGGACCGATGACTGTCATCCACCAACTAGATGATTTCAGTCCACCATCAGAGGTTGATTACTTGGAAGGTCTCTTTGGGAGATGACCAAGAGTTGGTCAGAAAAAAGAGGGGAGAAAGGACATTCTGGGAGGAGGGAACAGTGTGTGAGTAAGTCACGCTTGAAGATCCAAACAATGAAGTGAATGTAGACTCTGGGAGGAGGGATGTCAGCAAATCAGGGGTAGGGCATCATCTTTCTCCTCCAACTTTTTCCAATACTGAAGGAGCAAGTCAAGACTTAAAAATTACCACCATGATATAGAAACGAAGGGAAAATAATTTATTGACTTCATTCAACAAATATGCAACAATTGTGTTTTAAATGCAAGCCACTTTGCAACACTGTTTTTCAAGGCCTCCAGTGGCATGCAATTGCACTAAAATAAAATCTAAATCTCAAGGTTATACCTGACTTTCAAGGTTATACCTGATCTGTACTCATCCTACTTCTCTTTCTCCCTTACTTGCTATGATCTACCCATTTAAGCCTTTCTGTTCCGTGGGCATGCCAAACTTGCTCCTGCTAGAAGGCCTTGTAGGCACTACATCCAGATCTGCTTTCTTCTTTTTTTTTTTTTAAAGAAAAAGTTTCAGAATCCTTTTATCCCCAGATTTATTGGAGATATTATTGACATATGACTTATGTGAGTTTAAGGTACATAATGTGATGATTTCATAAATGTACATGTTGCAGAACGATATGACCACAATAAGGTTAGTTAACATATCTGTCCCCTCACATAATTATCATCATGTGTGTGTCATGATAATGTTTAAAATATACTCTCTTCACACTTTTTGGAATATATAATACAATATTGTTATAGTCACCATGCTGTACCTTATATCCCTAGAACTTATTTATCTGATAGATGGAAGTTTGGATCTTTTGACCACCTACACCCATTTCCCCCACCCCTCAGGCCGTGCCAACTACCATTTTACTCTGTTTCTTTGAGTTCACTTTTTTAGATCCCTCATATAAGTGAGATCATGTCGTATTTGTCTTTCTCGGTCTGACTTAGTTTACTCAAGGTCCATTTTATGTTGCTGCAAAGAGTAGAATTTCCTTCTTTTTTCAAAGGCTGAATAATATATCGCTGTCTGTGTTTGTGTGTGTGTGCGCAGTTATAGATACAGATACAGATCTCTTCGAGATAGTGATTTCATTTACTTCAGATACATACTCCAAAGTGGAATTGTAGTATCAAATGGTAGTTCCATTTTTAATTGTTTGAGGAACCTCCAAACTCTTGTTCATAGTGGCTGCACCGATTTACATTCCCACAAACAGTGCACAAGGGTTCCCTTCTGTCCACATCCTCACCAACACTTGTCTCTTGTCTTTTTAATAATAGCTTTCCTAACAGGTGTACCATGCTATCTCATTGTGGTTTTGATTTGCATTTCCCTAATCAGATGTTCTTAATGCTGTTTTTTCATGCCATGCAGACTGCAGCTCAAGTATCACCACCCAAAAAGGTTTTGTCTTACCACCCTGTCTGTATTACTCTTCCCATCACATTATTACCAGACTATTTTGTATATTTTACTAGCAGCAGTTAACAACTGAAATTATCTTGTTCATTTATTTGTTTACTTGCTCATTGTCAGGCTTTATCCACTAAAATAAAAACTTCTGAGAACAAACAAGGAATCTTTCTTGTGTCCTTTATTGCTGAGTTTTGGAACCCAAAGACTACTGGCATATAGTAGACTCTTGAAAAATGTTTTTTTTTTTTTTAAGATTTTATTTATTTTTTGACAGAGAGAGACACAGTGAGAGAAGGAACTCAAGCAGGAGGAGTAGGAGAGGGAGAAGCAGGCTTCCCACTGAGCAGGGAGCCCAGTGCAGGGATCCATCCCAGGACCCTGAGATCATGACCTGACCTAAAGGGAGATGCTTAACAAATGAGCCACCCAGGTGCCCCATTGAAAAATGTTTTCTTAATGAATGACTAAATGAGTAAATAAATGGGTGAATGAATAACTGGATAAGCACCAGAGACTTCAAGGTCAACGTTTCCTTCAAGAGCTCACAGTCTACATAATTAATTTTAGTGTGACCTGCTAGGTGTTAGTAGAGGTACGTGCAAATGTTCTGGAAGAACAGAGATGGAGAACTGGAAGGGTTTAGAGAAAAAGTTATTGCTAAGAAGATCTCCTTAGGGGATGACAGAGAGTTGGCCAGAGAAAGAAGGGGAAAAAGGACATTCTGGGCAGAGGGAACAGTGTGCGAAAAGCCAGTTCTTGAAAACCAAAACAAGGAAAGGAGAGCAAGCCCAAGCACTTGAAAACGTCATTCTGGACTTTTGTGATATGAATTTCAAATACAACTAAAACGAAAAAGTGGTGCAACCCATAGCAGGAGTCCTAGTGCCTAGATAGTGTAGTTCAAGAGAGATTGGAAGAGCCATTCTAAATAGTAAGTCCCTAACAAGAAAAAGTCATCTAAGAGGCTCTGGGATATACTTAGATTTTGATAGAAGAATGAACAGAATATTGATGGGGGGGATGGGGGATGGAGGAGGGCCTCTTGGAGAAGAGGAATGAGAATTAAGAATTCTGTGAAGCCAGAAGGAACTGTAGGTTAGGAAAAAATTTAAAGCCAAAAAGGACTCACATCCTCAGTAAAAAAAAAAAAAAAAGAAAAAGAAAAAAGAAATACAAACCAATATGAAGAGGCAGTTGCTTCACTTAATGGAAGTTAACATACTAACTGACAGAAAGAAGGAAAAATTTTCAGATTAGAAGTGTTAGAAGCAACAGAAAATAAAGATCAAAGTAGATGAGTACCATTTTAATTTTTTAAAAAGATTTTATTTATTTATATGACAGAGATCACAAGGAGGCAGAGAGGAAGGCGGGGAGGTGGGGAGGGGAAGCAGGCTCCCTGCTGAGCAAAGAACCTGATGTGGGGCTCGATCCCAGCACCCTGGGATCATGACCTGAGCCGAAGGCAGAGGCTTTAGCCCACTGAGCCACCCAGGCGCCCAGATGAGTGCCATTTTATATGAGTTTATTCCTCCAGACTAAAAACACATTTAAATTAATGAAATGATTTAAGTTTTGGTAATGGAGAGATTTGCTGATTTCTCTGTAATATGTAGAATGAGAGAAGGACTTTCGAGAACAAATAATGGCAAGTACTGAAGAAAAAGATTGCTGCCCCCATCCAGGAATGACTTCATAGGATATTGTGCTTGATTCTGGTTTCAGAGCATAGAGAAATTACTTTTAATCCCCCCCAAATACCCTTTCAGATTATAGTAACTGTACCTAATTTCAGACATTTCCTGCCATGGCTTTGTTGTAAAGATTTGGGCTTAGATTATTTTAAAATACTTACACATATTTTCCATTAAATGTTCCTAAATCTCAGCAATTGCACCAAAAGGTGTCCTTTGACTGAACTGGAAAATGTCAGAAATCTTTCAAAACCACTATACTTTGATTTGGACATTGATCCCTTAATGAATATTAAAGAATGATTGGGAAATATTGAGATTTAAGGGACTTGTTCTTAACTATAGGGGAAACCATCATTCAGCTCACAGAGACTGGCTCTTCTACTCCTAATTACTTGGCAGGAAGTATGTGTTCTGAATATCTGTAATACCTATGCACATTTATGACACATAACTGGATTTTTTTGATGTCTTTAAAAGGCAACATCGAGAAATGATTAAAGCATCCCTGGGGAAATGTGAAGAACTCTTTGAGTCACAAAATTACCCCCAAATACAGCATGTTCAAAGGGACTTTTTGTCCCCATAGTGAATACAATTATTATTTTTCATGCAAACTACATATATTTTTGCAACTTAGAATTTAGCAACTCATCTAAACCACTGAACGTTAGGAAGTATTCCTGCCCAGTTTCTTAGAACTTTCACTGTTCCCTTTTCTTCTGAAGCCTGTTGTTATGAATATATATGTCAGAAATGATTTATGGGCTTCAGGATAAGTTTTGTTCCAGGTTGTTCTTCAAAATTTTCCTGTGCTGATTCAAGACTGCATCGAAAACAAATTTATGAGTTGACATGGTTGAGCTGTAAAGACCTGATGTTAAAGTTTTAGATTGTTTCAAATAAATTGCTTCACTGATCAAAAGAAAAAAAAATTGACCTCACTGAATTTCACACCTCTTTCTGTTCAAGTGATTTAATTTTACATCTCTTGAAGACTGTACACGTAAAGACATTCAAAATTCACACTTACTGAATTTAAAATTACAAACAGGGAGGAAGTTTTTTCTTTCTTTCTTTCTTTCTTTCTTTTTTTTTTTTGCCTTCAAGACAATAGGTAATCATTTAGCAATACTAATTATATTCCAGATAACTGATGTAATTTTTGTCTCAAAAATAATTTTTCCAATCAGTAGCCTTTTAAGTTATATTTCCTAAACACGTAAGGTCTCAAACCATAAGAACATGCACTCAAGATATGCTGAAAACTAAGCTTTTCTGTTAAGTTCAAGAACTACTTGGGGCATCTGGTTGGCTCAGAGGGTTAAGCCTCTGCCTTCAGCCCAGGTCATGGTCTCAGGGTCCTGGGATCGAGCCCCGCATTGGGCTCTCTGCTCAGCGGGGAGCCTGCTTCCCCCTCTCTCTCTGCCTACTTGTGATCTCTCTCTATGTCAAATAAATAAATAAAATAAAAAAAAAGAACTACTAAAGAAGAATCTATACACATTGGAAGAATGTGTGAACATTCTTGAACTGTTTCCTGTCAACCTTACAGTGAGAAGGGAAGATTTTCTAGGAGGGTATTGAGAGGCTCTGTAATATATTGGAGAAACCCTAGAAATACTATCAATAAATATGACCAAGCATGTTGAAATGTTCCAAGAAGGAAAGACTATCTGGGGGAAACCATGAAATAAAAAGAGAGGGGAACTGAAGTCAGTATAAGACTTATGATAGGAAACAAGATACTTAGTCACTTCTGTAATGGCTATCTGAGACCAAGTCTTGCTGTAGGGTAGATTGCGGTTGTTACTCAAAAGGCAAAGATTGCTTCCAATACAAAACAGGACAGAGCAATGCTCCATGTCCATCCACCTTCTTTCCTTCCTCATCCTCTTTCTCTCCCCTCCATCTTTTCCTTCCTTCCTCTCCTTTGAACACTTGCCATGCGCTCTCACCATGGTAAATACTAGCAACTGGATGTTAACCAAGTCAGGCTGCCTGCTCTCCTGGAGTCTGTAATATACAGGTATACAAGTGGTGTCAGAGAAGGGGATGTCCTTGAATCTGTGCCTGGGTAGAGTCTCCAAGTGCACATGGCTGATTTCTTCTCTTAGCTGTTTCTTTAAATGTTTACTTGCTATTAGAGCTTCTCTGTTAAAATAATTATATGTTCAAGACTTTCAAATGTTAAAAAGAACTCGGTGCTAAATTTTTGACTCCCTTTCTTTTTTCTCCCCACCCCCTATCTTTTTCTTTTTAAAAGAGATGTGACACAGACACTAGACAGATGGCTCCAGTCCATAATCTCTACCTGAAAGGCCAAAAGGCCATTCTGAACTGAAAGCACCTGAGCGGTGGTGCTATGGCTGGAGTCTCTTCCTGCTGGAGAGAAGACGGGACCTATACTCTGTCAAAGTAAGACACAGGTCTTATCATATGCTCACTTAGTTCCCATCCTATAGTCCACTTTACTATCATTAGGATCTGTGTTCCTCCAGCTCATGTTAGCTACACAAGCTTGTTGTAAAAAAAAAAAGCACAAGCCCACAGACTGCACATTTAAGTCTGTACACAGAAAGAAATGAGGAGGCTGGCCCTCCTGTTGGCTGAATATTCTAACCTCTAAAGGGAACTCAATCCCTCTAGAAGGAAATCCTCGGTCATTCCCCACTCCATTTTCTACAAGAAAGATGCACGTTACACAAAGTGAGACAAGGTCATATAACTGGGCTTGGGTGCTGAGGAAGGAAGTAACAGGAAAGGAATTCATATTTACCTTCAGCATGGAGTTTTCTTTATTTTGATCTCTCTCCATTTCTCTTCCCCACTTCCAATTTGGATCATTTCCCTTTTTGTTTTATATTGCCTCTTTTAGAGATTTTTCATTTTCAGGTAAGTTATCTGGCTTTGGACCATCTTCCACTTCAGAAGAATCCTGGGCTTTACGAAGAGTCAGGAGTGTAGGGTAAACAGGGAGCAGTATGCTTGGGTCACGGGTGGTATAAATTAGGCGGCTGTTTAGGTGGTGCTAAGCAACATTTGGAGGTCAAAGTCCTAGCTAGTAATAGAGTACCTGTGCCTCTCATGTTTTGTGTCATATAGAGAAATCTCTATGAAGATCACTCTGCCAGGAATGATTGGTTTAAAGAAGAAAGAATTCAGAAACTTGACTATCTTTTGATGAAAAACTGGACTAATTTCTACTCTTAATCTATTGGTTAAGAAACTTGAGGGCGATAGAACATACATGGGTTAAGGTGGGTGAAATAGTATCTTAACTGTAAGGCTTTCTAGTTTTTAAATTATCCATATCAAGATATGGAATATTTCAAATATCCCTTAAGTTTCTCTATATCTTCTTAGACAGTAATCAGCCCCTCTTTAGAATTATCCACTATTTTGATTTTTTTATTGTACAGTAGTTCTGTTATTGAATTACATATACTTGTAAACATAGCATATGCACTCTTTTATGTCTGGCTACCTTCACTCAACATAAAGGCTCTGAGATTTAACCATGCTTTGAGTGTGCATTTATTCTCTTTATTCCAATGTAGCATGGCATTGTATTAGTATGCTTGAATTCCTTTATCCATTTTCCTTTATCCTTTATCCATTTTCCTTGTTTGGGGCATTTGGATTGTTTCCAGTTTCTGATTATTTTGAATAAAGCTGCTTTCAATATTCTAATTAAGATTGGTGTAGGAATAGGATTCTGGATATAAACACATCGAACTTCAATAGGTTCTACCAAACAACTTTTCAGAGGGGTTGTGTCATTTTACCCCCCACCAGCTTCATGTGTTTGCCAACACTTTCATTCCAGCCTTTCTATTTTAGACAGTCTGTGGGCATATAGTGTTATCTTATAGGGTTCAATTTGGCCTTCTCCTGAGAAGTAATGATAGTGAGACTTTTTTCATATTTTATTGCTTATTTCAGTTCTTCTTTTGTGGAGTACCTTTTCAAGGCTTTTGCCCTTTAAAAAAATTGGGTTGTCTGTCATTTTATTATAGATTTGTGGAAGTTACCTCTATATTCCGGATACAAGTCCACTGTGGGATAGATTCATAATAAATATCTTGTTCCAGTCTGTGTCTTGCCTTTTCAGTCTCTAATGGTCTTCCCATAAAAAGGTGTTCTTAATTTTAATGAAGTCATATGCATCTTTTCCCCATGGCTGTTGTAACAAATTGCCACAAACTTAGTGGTTTAAAACAAAGTATTTCTTATATAGTTCTGTGCACCAGAAGTCTGACACAGCTCTCACTGGGCTGAAATGAAGATGTTGGCAAGACAGTATTTCTTTCTGTGGGCTCTAGGAGAGAATTCATTTCTTTGTTTTTTCCACCTTGTAGGAATGTAGCTTCTGCATTCCTTGGCTTGTGTTCCCTTCCTCCATCTTCAAAGTCGGCAACCTTAATCCCATCTCAACCTTAATTCCCATTTCCAGTGTAATCTAACATATTCACAGGTTCTGGGGGTTGGGACCTGGACATATTTGGTGGGCTATTATTCAGCCTACCACATCATATTTGTCAATATTTTTTATGGTGAGTGTTTTTAGTATTCTTTTTCAAAATCTCTGACTGTCCCAGCGTTATGAAGGTGTTCTCCTCCAGAAGCTCCATTTATTTTAGCTTTCATGTTTAGATCTATAATCCATATCAGATTAATTTTGTGTATGGTGTGAGATAAGAATCACTTTTTTCCCCACTCATAAATATTCAATGTACCCAGAATAATTTATTGAAAAGGCCTTCTTTTCTCAATTGAATTGCTTTGTTTTGCTGTAGTTCAAGTTACTCTATAAAGGTAGATCTGTGTTTGGAATCTTTTCTGTTTCTTCTTTTATTACTTTCCTAGGGTGTCCTAAGAAATTACTACAGACTGGGGGGCTTAAGACAAAAGAAATGTGTCTCAATTGTGGATGGTAGAAGTCTGAAATTCAGATGTTGCTGGACCAAGCTCTCTCTGTAGGCTGAAGGGGAGAATCATTCCTTCTTCTAGCTCACGGTGGCTCTACACATTTCTTGTCTTGGAGCTGCATGACTCCAATCTGTGCCTTCTCCCCAGTGGATCTGAGTCTCAAATGTCCTTCTGCTTTTCTCTTATAAGGATGCCTGACATTGGATTTAGGACCCACCTTAACTTAACTACATCTGTAATCTAATTACATCTCTTTTTTTCAAATAAGATCATATTCACAGCCTCTGGATGTTGGAATACAGACATATCTTTTTGTGGCTATCACTCAACCCGTTGCATTTCTGTTTCATTGATCTACTTATCTATTCTCATACTAATACTCAACACCCAATGTCAATTACTGTAGTTTTAGAGTAAGTTGTGAAATTAAATTATATAAAAATTTCAACTTCAACTGCAAATCACTAGGGGTCAGTTTCAAAGCAAAAGGATAAGTAAATTGCAGTGTGAGGTTAATGAAAAAGATGCTTAAGCACTTCCCTGTAATACAGCTTCATTATGAAGGTCCTCTTGGGACATTAATAGAATTCTTGTATGTGGAGTTTTCAATGTTCTTCTGCCTTGGGAATATTGAACACTTCTTTGCTCAATTCTGTTTAACACATGCTTTGAAAGAGCAGCTAAAGTCATTTTTTACTTTTATAATTGCTGGCTAGTTATTTGAATACTCCTGTTTTTCTTCTAGAAATAATAGGCATTTTGAGAGAAAGTAGAGGCTAATACCTGCAGGACACTTCAGACAACTACAAAGAAAGAGGTGCGCAAGGAATTTCAGGGTTCCTCCCCATTCACATTGAGGTCCTCAGAGATTCCCCACCTTTCCCCAACATGAATGCTACATCCTAGCTTGTCTTAACTGCGTGCCATTCTATGAACACAATATGATCCAATCCCACCTCCATTCCATAGTTCACACTGTTTTCTTGATGTCTTAGTCTACTCAGACTGCTATAGGAAAATACCTTGGACTGGGGCACTTACATGACAAGAATTTATTTCTCACAGTTATGAAGCCTGGAACGTTGGAGATCAAGGTTCTGGTAGATGCAGTGTCTGTTAAGGACTGGCTTCCTGGCTTGTGGACAGCTGCCTTCTAGCTGTGTGCTCACGTGGCCTTTCTTTCAGGCATGCTTGTGGGTAGGGAGGGGAGGAGGAGAAGAGGAGACACCAGGAGAGAGCAGACTCTATGTCTCTTCTAATTATTTTAAGGGCATTAATCCCATCCTGAGTACACTACCTCATGATCTCATCTAAACCTAATTACCTTGTAAAGGCTCCAACTCCAAATACCATCGCATTGGGTTTCAGGGTCTTACATGTGAATTTGGCAGGGGGAGGGATATAAACATTCAGCCCATAACACTTGGCATACCCTTACCCACTAGCTTCCCCTGGTGGGGAAGGTATCATTGTTCTCCAGTGCAGGGCACTTACTATATCAGGTTCTGGATTATATGCATTACTCAATTTAATTTGAAAATAGGCTTAGAAGGTAGGAATCATCATTACCAAGGTCATTACCTTTACAGATGGTAAAACAGAGTCTTGGGAGGTTGAGGCTTTTTCTGAAGATCAGGCAGTATGTTGTGAAGCCAGGGATCCATTCCAGGTCCTTCAAATCAGTGGCTCTCAAATCATGATTATTGGGCCAGTGGAATCGAGCATCGCCTGGCAACTCAGATGATTAAGTCCTACTTATGCTTAAGTAGGTCCTACTCAGACCTACTAAATCAGAAGCATTGGGTGATAGCCCGATAATCTGTGTTTCAGTAAGCTTTCCAGAAATTTCTGATGCATGCTCCGGGAGAGAATCACTACTCTAGGTAAATATAGAGAAAGGAAATTATAGATAATTCATTACTTGTTAGTGAAATAGATTGTTTCCATGTTAATATTGGGTGTATGTTGATGTGAACAATATTCACCAAATATGTTATAACTAAAAACAGGAACGTGTGGCTCAAAGCCACTGTGTGAAAACCTCCCCATCTTCCAAGACCCATTTCAGTCTCACCTGCTCTGGAAAGGTTTTGGTTTTGCTTTATTTTGCTTTGCCTTGAACACTGTCATTTACTTGTATCACTCCTGTGGTTGATGTAAAGTATCAACTATTCATCTCCTTCAGGGTTGGGGCTATCTTTCATCAGTTTGATTCAGTCCAGCAACAAGAAGTGTCTCCTATATACTATTTGTTCAATAAATGTTTACTGCATTATGAGTGGGTTACTATTTACAGAAAAACTCTATTTGATTTCTTCTACTTGAAATTCTGCACAGAATAATTTGTGATTTCACACACACACACACACACACACACACACACACACTAGTGGCTTTATCCATTTTCACTCTGGTATATATTTATTTTTAACTATTGCTAGCTCCCAGTAGAGAGGATCATCCCATTATATTATTTTATATAACAAAATCTACTCATAATTGTGAAATATGATATTAAATTGAAGGATAATATATAACAGTTTAAAATGTCCAAGCATTAGGGAAGAGGAAGGATAAAGAAGGAAATTGGGAAATCTAAGAGATATGTAATCATTTTTGGAATAGCTGAGCATTGGCCATATGCTGAATTGGCTTAAGGTGAGCTACATAAAGACATCTTGACAATGCTGTAACTTTCTATTGGCTTCTACCTGTCTGCTCTCCAGTCCACCTATACACTGCATCCAGTGTTATTTAGTAAGGTAATATCACAAATTTGGTCTCATTAGCAATAAAGATAGACAGACCCTGGTGTATCCAAGTAACATTTTTGTCTAGTTTGTCATGTTTGTACTCATTTGCACTAGTACTAAAATATACTCCTGCACACATAGTCTGCACCACTGATTTCTGTGATTACGTGCTGTTCCATTCACCACGCAGGGTCTACATAGAATAAAAGAAGTACTAGCCAAGGAGTGCTTGTCCCTACACATTTTATGGGATGTCATGTGTGTTGCTGACATCTGTGGTTCTCAGCTGACCAGTTCTACTAGGGTGACTGAAAGCCCAGTGACTGCATTAACTGTGATGGTTAGAGAGCTACTTCAGGGCTTCCTGATGGTTTGGGAGGGGTTGTGCATTAACTGGATTTCCAAGAAAAAAAAAAAGAAAGAAAATCCCTGATTGGTAGCATTTGCTGATTTCGAGTCATCAACATGAAAATGGGCACAATTAATTCTCCAGCATACTACTGGGTTATATGGAAATGGATTTTTAAAAATGAATGAATGAATGAATGAATTAAAAATCCCCAGTTTTTGCTTCCAATGCTTTAATAACAATGAGGGACTTAGCAGCAAGTAAATACACAACATATTTCAAATATAATATTTTGATTTGGGTTAAAATGTCATCCTATGCTAGTCAATACAAGAACTGAAGGTTGAAATTGAGAAAAATCTCTTTAAATGTGTTTTTCAGATTTGTCTCAGATAGGTACTTATCTCCAAAAACTAATTTTTCACTTCCTTTCTCCCTTGAAGATAAATTTTACCACAATCTTTGATATGTTCAGAATCAATAGAATCACGTTTCATTCTCCAGCCAGTGTGTGGACAAAAAACTTTCAGATAGCGTTTCTGTAGTAGTAGTGCAAGAGGAGATGGGGAGTGAGGGCAGGAGGGTATTTCTTGTTTGAGTTTACGATCAGTGATAACTCTTACACTACCTCTTAGGTTCATAGGTGTGAGTCTGACTAGTGAAATCTGGTATGAGTTTAAGCAGAATAAAAGGATGTAAGGATGTAAGAAAGGTAGTGGGTATATTTTCAACAGGATAAAACTAGTGATAAATTTTCTCATGTAATAGCTGCAAACATCTGAAGAATAAGAGAACATTCCTTGTCTTAATGTTTTGCCCCAAATGAAGAAGAAATATTTTGTCATTTGTTCTGAAATATATGTAGTCATTTTTGTCCTAATTGAGTAGATGACTTTCTGGAAATTTATATAAAAGTATGGAAATATAAACTTTATTAAAAATAAAGTCTCTTTTGTTAGGGTATTACTAAATCTATGATCATAAAAGAAAAATCAAAACATGCAGACCAGAAAGGATCTAAAATTGGTGACATTTTGATGCATAAACCTCCAGACATTTTTTGTAATGCTGTTTAGTTCCCTGATTTTTTTTTTTCCTTTAAAGACTTTTACATGCTAATAAGCACTATCTATCACACAATTTGAGTTGGCTTTATAGAATTTCATTATGTAGGTGAAGCCTAATGTAACCAATCCCTTTTTTTGGGATGTTTAGATTGTTACCAGTTTTGCTATTCTATGCTGTGCTATGATGATCATCTTTACAGCTTGATTTTTGTTTACATCTTAATAATTATTTTCACATGAAATACACCTTAGTTATTTTCTTGCTGTATAGATATGGAATTACTGGGTCAAGGGAAATACTACTCAAATTATTTGCGTAGAAAATAGATGTGGAAAATAGGTCAAACATGTTACCTTGATTTCTTATACATATCACCAGTGACTCTCCTAAAACTTTGAATCAGTTTATATGCCCCGAACTCATCACACATGATGTAAGACATTTTCCTACCACAGTTTTTTAAAAAATATACTTTCCCAATATAATAAGTAAGACATTAAATTATAATTATTTCTCACTGTTTTACCTTTCATGGTAGGAATATCTTTTGAAAAGTTCAGTTACGGGATCTTTTTTTATGTTAAGTAGGATATCTTTGTTACCTGCTACTGCCTTAGAATTACCACAACTTTAACCATTTAAAATGACACAAATTTATTATCTCCCAATCCTGTAGGTCAGGACTCTGGTGAACTCAGTGGGTTCCTCCAGCCCGAGTTTCACAGGCTGAGATTAAGTTATTGCAAGCTAGACCTTTATCTGGATGCTCTGAGAGGGAGTGTGTTTCCAAGTTTATTCAAGCTGTTGACAGAATTCAGTTATTCAGGCTGCAGAGATGAGGTCCCCATTTTCTTGCTGGTTGTCAGCCAGGAGCTTCTCTCAGCTCTCTGCAAGGTCACCTGAATTCCTCCGTACATTCCCCCTCCATCTTCAAACCAGAAACTTCCTGTTGAATTCTCCTCATGCTTCGAATCTCTCTGACTGCTACCTCGGTTGCCTTTCCTCTGCTTCCAGATGGAGAAAGTTCTCTGTTGTAAAGGCTCATGGAATTAGATTGGGTCCTCTTGGATAGGATAATCCAGGCTAATCTTCCTGTTTGAGGTCTAGAGAGTTAATACCTGTAAAGTCCCCTTTGTCACATTAGGTGGTGTACAATTTAGGATTCTCTAGAGAAACAAATAATAGGATACATGTATATATATTCTATTTGAGTGTATTTGAATATATTCACATGTATATTGATTTATATATACTATAAATAGTATATATTATAAATATATTATACATATGTATTTATTTATTTAAAAAAATTTTCTTTAAAGACTTTATTTATTTACTTGAAAAGAGAGTGAGAGTAGGACCATGAGAGGGGAGAGGGTCAGAGGGAGAAGCAGACTTTTTGCTGAGCAGGGAGCCTGAGGCAAGACTTGATCCTGGGACTCCAGGATCATGACCTAAGTGAAGGCAGTTACTTAACCAACTGAGCCACCCAAGTGACCCTATACATACATATTTAAACATTATTTATTATGAGGAATTGGCTTATGTAGTTATATGATTATGGAGACTGAGAAGTTCATGATCTGCCGTCTGCAAGTTGGAGATCTGGGAAAGCTAGCGATGGAGTTCTAGTCTAAGTCCAAAGGCCTCCTTAGGACCAGGGGAGCTGATGGTATGAATCCCAAGCCTTTGGCAGCTGAAAATAAGAGGACATGTTCAAGCTCCCTCAGTCAGGCATAAAAAAGGAGTAAATTTCATTTTCTTCTTTCTTTTGTTCTACTCAGGCCTTCAGTGGTTTAGATGATGCCCACTCATGCTGGGGAAGGTAATTTACTGAGTCTGTCCATTCAAATGTTGATCTCATCCAGAAATACCCTCACGGACCCACCCAGAAATAATGTTTAATCTGGGTATCCTGTGCTAGTCAAGGTGACACACAAAGTTAATCATTACATAAAGTAATATGTTTATTGGTTTCAGGGGATAAGGTGTGAATATCTTTGGGGGGTCCATTCTGCCTACCACATCCCAGAAGGTCTTCACTATTTGGTTTACCTACCACATTCATCAATTCTAAAGCAGGACAATAAGGCTTTTGCCTTTTGGAACCAAGGGATAATGTTCACAAACACTTGTAATAAGAATTATTTACTACTTATTTATCTAAAAATAAACATTCTCAAATATAATCAAAAGTAGAATGAACAGTACAAAGAAGTCCATGTATGTATCACACAACTTCAACAATTATCAGTGTTTTGTCAATTTAATATAATGATTTATCTTACTCTCCCTTTTTTTTTTTTTGATGTATCTTTTGGTTGGAAAAAATATCTTTACTTATGAAGACCAATGAAACTATCTATTTTATTGGGACTTGTAATAGTTTCATATGATACAAATTAAATAACAAAATGGCACTAATTTAAGGCAGGCCAAAGAATACTAGTGCTTTCCTCTCATTTAGCGAATGAGAAATAATGTGTGAGGTATTGAACACTTACTCAACTTATATAATTACTATTCTGATTCATTGACATTCCTATTAATTGTCTCACAATATAGGATTCTCTTATTTCATTTCTGTGCTGGTATATAAGAGAGAGTTGAATGAAAGGGTATGTTGGAAGTAGTCAGCTTGTCTCAGAGAGTTTAAGAAATGAAACCCAAGCTGCATAACATTTCTGCTTATTTTCTTTTTTTCTCTTGATGCCAAGCTTTGGGTATTTGCAGGATAAGTTGTAATAAAACTTACTTAAGAAGATATTTTACTATTATAACAGGATTACTGCCCATCACTGGGGAGTATAGAGTTATAAATAGACCAAAATCCATGGATAGTCCAAAAATAACATTTCTGTATTTGCAATGTGTTTTCATATCCTATTTAACTGAGCATGTGTGGATGTCCTGGGAATTTGGTTTGAACAGAATAATAAACTATACCATAAAAATCTGGCTTCAGTCTATGAACACCTGGCTCTGAAACTGGGGAAGGGGTTCCTTTTTTCAAGTGTTCCTTTGAATAGGAAAGTCATATTCCAATTTTCTATTTAAAAGAGCTCTTCTCGGTACAAACATTTTTTGATTAAATTACATATAAAATGTTTAGTTTGGAGAATCATCCTTAAATCTGAATTTATTATCTCTTATTCATTTTCCCCTCAGTTTTAAAGACCATTTTTTTTTTTTTTTTTTTTTTACAAAATTGAACACTGTGCATTTATTCCAAACTTTCTCATCTCCCCTGGAACCATGCTCCAGTGACTATCACTTGTTTTGCCTCTATCCCCCTTTCTCACATTTTCAATCACTCTCATTTAATTTTACAGTCACTTATGAATAGACACAACCTTTCTCCTATCTGAGAGACACAATTGCTCTTTTCCCCTTTACCAATGCATGTATTAAATACCCACTTTATCAGCGCCTATGTGTTTTTGAAGTCATGCTAACTTATTTTCTGTTCTGTGACATGTTTATACTGTGTTTTGAACAACACCTAGCAACTTACCATTCACTGAATCCATAGCCACTTTCTCTTTGTCACATTCTTTAACCTCCTGTACAAGTTGACACCATAGACCAACCAACCTGCTGCTCTTTACCAAAGTCCTTTGTGTCTTTTTAGACACTTTGTTTTCCTGTTCTTATGCTACTCTTTCAACTACTCTCTTTTCTTCCTTCCATATGACAGCCACTTAGATAGAGTTGTTTAAATGGAGCATCTGTCCCTGGTTGCTCCCTTTTTTCTCTCTCTCTCTCTTTCTTTCTTTCATTTCCTTCTCTTTTTTTATTAACGTATAATGTATTATTTGCCCTAGGGGTACAGGTCTGTGAATCATCAGGCTTATACATTTCATAGCATTCACCATAGCACAGATACTCCCCAACGTGCATAACCCAGCCACCCTATCCCTACTCCTCTATCCCCCAGAAACCCTTAGTTTGTTTCCTGAGATTAAGAATGTCTTATGGTTTGTCTCCCTCCGGATCCCATCTTGTTTCATTTTTTTCCCTCCCTATGCCCCCCACGACCCCCCACTCAACCTCTCAAATATCTCATATCAGAGAGATCATATGATAATTGTCTTTCTCTGATTCACTTATTTAGCTTAGCATAATACTATCTAGTTCCATTCATTTCATTGCAAATGGCTAGATATCATGTTTTTTATGACTGCGTAATATATATATCTCACATGTTCTTTATCCATTCATCTGCTGATAGACATCTAGGTTCTTTCAATTTTTTGGCTTTTTCTGCATCTATTAACAGGACCATATGGTGCTTGTCCTTTCCTTTATTTATGTATTATATCACACTTATTGATTTGTAGATGTTGAACCATACTTGCAGCCCAATACTAAATCCCACTTGGTTGTGCTGAATAATCCTTTTAATGTACTGCTCGCTAGTATTTTGGTGAGAATTTTCACATCTGTGTTCATCAAGAATATTGGTCTGTAATTCTCTTTTTTGATGGGATCTTTGTCTGGTTTTGGAATCAAGGTAATGCTGGCGTCATAAAATGAGTTTGGCAGTTTTCCTCCCATTTCTATTTTCTGGAACAGTTTCAGGAGAATAGGAATTAATTCTTCTTTAAATTTTTGGTAGAATTCCCCTGGGAAGCCATCTGGTTCTGCGCTCTTGTTTGTTTGGAGATTTTTGATGACTGCTTCAATCTCCTTACTGGTTATGGGTCTGTTCAGGTTTTCTATTTCTTCCTGGTTCAGTTGTGGTAGTTTATATGTCTCTAGGAATGCATCCATTTCTTCCAGATTGTCAAATTTGCTGGCGTATAGTTGCTCATAATATGTTCTTATAATTGTTTGAATTTCTTTGGTGTTGGTTGTGATCTCTTCTCTTTCATTCATGATTTTATTTATTTGGGTCCCTTCTCTTTTCTTTTTGATAAGTCTGGCCAGGGGTTTATCAATCTTATTAATTCTTTCAAAGAAACAGCTCCTAGTTTTGTTGATGTTCTTTTGGCTTCTATTTTATTGATTCCTGCTTTGATCTTTATTATTTCTCCTCCCCTGCTGGGTTTAGGCTTTCTTTGCTGTTCTTTGCTGTTCTTTCTCTTTGGATATAGGGTTAGACTGTATACTTGAGACCTTTCTTGCTTCTTGAGAAAGGTTTGTATCGCTATATACTTTCCTCTCAGGACTGTCTTTGCTGTGTCCCAAAGATTTTGAACAGTTGATCTTTATTATTTCTCCTCCCCTGCTGGGTTTAGGCTTTCTTTGCTGTTCTTTGCTGTTCTTTCTCTTTGGATATAGGGTTAGACTGTATACTTGAGACCTTTCTTGCTTCTTGAGAAAGGTTTGTATCGCTATATACTTTCCTCTCAGGACTGTCTTTGCTGTGTCCCAAAGATTTTGAACAGTTG